>NW_017195963.1:0-8699 GCF_001704415.2 Capra hircus
GTCGCATCTCAAGAGAGCGCTCTCCACAGGAAAGGCGAGAGGAACTCCAGGGTCGTGCCCCACGCAGAATCCCCCAGATGTCTCAGTCCATTCCAGGAAACCTGTTTTCCCTGCACTGCCTCGACTTTCAAGCCGAGGATTACTCACACCACGGTGGAAAGTGGGACAGCCCTGTGGGAAAGCCTCGTGGGAAAGCCTCGAGGGAAAGCCTCAGATCCTTGTTCCACCTGACGGGAAGCGTGACACTGCTGCTTCAGTTCAGGAGGAAATGGCACATGCATGCCTCCACTCGAGACGAGCACTGACTCCCCTGGGAGACTCCAGAAGTAACCCAGATCCATGTCAGCACTGGAGAGGAATCCTCAGGTTCCAGCACGACCCCACACAAGGTCTTAGGCCCCGGCATCGACGGGAGAGGAATCCCAAGAGCCCCCTAGCAATTCGCATGGGACTGGCCTTTCCTGAGGCCACCAGAGCGAGTCCCTGAGGTCACCGTCGCAAGTCGATTGCACCTGCCGCAACTCGAGAAATCCAGGAGGTTCTCCCCTCCTGGCGAGATGAGTCCCATTTCAGCTGAGGCGTCTCGAGGCTAATCTCACCTAACCTCTGGAACTTCTATAGGGTCCTTCACACCCTTGCTGCAACTCAAGAAGTTCCCTGACATACCCGTCTCCACTCGAGAGAAAGCGCGAGAGTCCCGCCCACATCCAGAGGAGCCCAGTTTCCGCCTCATAGCACAAGAGGAGGGATCCTGTCCCTGCGGTGTCGGGAAAGAATTCCCGGCATTCCCGTCGCATCTCAAGAAGAGGGCTCTCCACAGGAAAGGCGAGAGGAACTCCAGGGTCGTGCCACCATTCCCAGAGTCCCCCAGATGTCTCAGTCCATTCCAGGGAAACCTGTTTTTCCTGCACTGCCCTCGACTTTCAAGCCGAGGATTCGATTCACACCACGGTGGCACGTGGGACAGCCCTGTGGGAAAGCCTCGTGGGAAGCCTCGAGGGAAAGCACAGATCCCTTGATCCACTCGAAGGGAAGCGTGACACTGCTGCTACAGCTCGGGAGGAAAGCGCACGTGAATGCCACCACTTGAGACGAGGACTGGACTCCCCTGGGGAGACTCCAGAAGTACATCAAGATCCATGTCAGCACTGGAGAGGAGACCTCAGGTTCCGGCACCCGACTCCACACAAGGTCATAGGCCCTGGCATCGACGGGAGAGGAATCCCGAGAGGCCCCGGGCAACTCGCATGGGTACTGGCCTTTCCTGAGGCCACCAGAGCGGGTCCCTGAGGTCCCGTCTTAAGTCGAGTGCACCTGCCGTAACTCGAGAAAATCCAGGAGGTTCTCCCTGTAGGCGAGATGAGGCCCATTTCGCTGAGGCGTCTCGAGGCTAATCACACCTAACCTCTGGAACTTCCAAAGGGTCCTTCACTCCCTTGCTGCAACTCAAGAAGTTCCGCGACATACCCGTCTCCACACGAGAGGAAGCACGAGAGTTCCGCCCACATCCAAGGAGCCCCTATTCAGCCACCTAGCTCGAGATTAGGGATCCTTTCCATGCGTGTTCGGGAAAGAATTCCCGGCATTCCCGTCGCATCTCTAGAGAAGGCGCTCTCCACAGGAAAGGTGAGAGGAACTCCAGGTCATGTCACATTCACAGAGTCCCCAGATGACTCAGTCCATTCCAGGGAAACCTGTTTTACCTGCACTGCCTCGAATTTCAAGCCGAGGATCGACTTCACACCACTGGTGGCAGAGGGACAGCCCTGTTGGAAGCCTCGAGGAAAGCCTCGTGGAAAGCCTCGAGGGAAAGCCACAGATCCTTGATCCACGCGAAGGGAAGTGTGACACTGCTGCTACAGCTCGGGCGGAAAGCGCACGTGCATGACCCCACTCGAGACGAGGACTGACTCCCCTGGAAGACTCCAGAAACCCTAAGACCATGTAGCACTGGAGAGGAATCCTCAGGTTTCCGGCACCGACTCCACACAAGGTCTTAGGCCCTAGCATCGACGGGAGTGGAATCCCGAGAGGCCCCCAATCAACTATCATGGGGACTGGCCTTTCCTGAGGCCACCAGAGCGGGCCCTGATGTTCCCGTCATAAGTCGAGAGCACCTGCCACAACACGAGAAAATCCAGGAGGTTCTCCCCTCCAGGCGAGATGAGGCCCATTTTCCGCTGAGGCGTCTCGAGGCTAATCACACCTAACCTCTGGAACTTCCAAAGGGTCCTTCACACCCTTGCTGCAACTCAAGAAGTTCCCGACATACAGTCTCCACTCGAGAGGAAGCACGAGAGTCCCGCCCACATCCAAAGGAGCCCCGTTTCCGCCTCCTAGCTCGAGAGGAGGGATCCTTTCCCTGCGTGGTCGGGAAAGAATTCCCGGCTTCCCGTTGCATCTCAAGAGGAGGAGCTCTCCACAGGAAAGGTGAGAGGAACTCCAGGTCATGCCACGATTCCCAGAGTCCCCCAGATGTCTCAGTCCATTCCAGGGAAACCTGTTTTACCTGCACTGCCTCGACTTTCAAGCCGATGATGCATTCACACCACTGTGGCACGTGGGACAGCCCTGTGGGGAAAGCCTCGTGGGAAAGCCTCGTGGGAAAGCCTCGAGGGAAAGCCACAGATCCCTTGATCCACGCGAAGGGAAGCGTGACACTGCTGCTACAGCTCGGGAGGAAAGCGCACGTGCATGCCCCCACTCGAGACGAGGACTGACTCCCCTGGGGAGACTCCAGAAGTACCCCAAGATCCATGTCAGCACTGGAGAGGAGTCCTCAGGTTCCGGCACCGGACTCCACACAAGGTCTTAGGCCCGCCATCGACGGGAGAGGAATCCCGAGAGGCCCCGGGCAACTCGCATGGGGACTGGCCTTTCCTGAGGCCAACAGAGCGGGTCCCTGAGGTCCCCGTCTTAAGTCGAGTGCACCTGCCGTAACTCGAGAAAATCCAGGAGGTTCTCCCCTGCAGGCGAGATGAGGCCCATTTCCGCTGAGGCATCTCGAGGCTAATCACACCTAACCTCTGGAACTTCCAAAGGGTCCTGCACACCCTTGCTGCAACTCAAGAAGTTCCACGACATACCGTCTCCACTCGAGAGGAAGCACGGGAGTCCCGCCCACATCCAGAGGAGCCCCTATTCCGCCACCTAGCTCGAGAGGAGGGATCCTTTCCATGCGTGTTCGGGAAAGAATTCCCGGCATTCCCGTCGCATCTCAAGAGGAGGCGCTCTCCACAGGAAAGGCGAGAGGAAGTCCAGGGTCGTGTCACCATTCACAGAGTCCCCCAGATGACTCAGTCCATTCCAGGGAAAACTGTTTTCCCTGCACTGCCTCGAATTTCAAGCGAGGATCGACTCACACCACGGTGGCACGAGGGACAGCCCTGTTGGAAAGCCTCGAATGAAACCCTCGTGGGAAAGCCTCGAGGGAAAGCCCCTGATCCCTTAATCCACGAGAAGGGAAGCGTGACACTGCTGCTACAGATTGGGAGGAAAGCGCACGTGCATGCCGCCACTCGAGACGAGGACTGACTCCCCTGGGGAGACTCCAGAAGTACCCCAAGATCCATGCCAGAACCGGAGAGGAATCCTCAGTTTCCAACACCGACTCCACACAAGGTCTTAGGCCCCGGCATCGCCGTGAGAGGAACCCCGAGAGGCCCCGGAGCAACTCGCATGGGACTGGCCTTTCCTGATGCCACCATAGCGGGTCCCTGAGGTCCCCGTCGTCAGTCGAGAGCACCTGCCGCAACTCGAGAAAATCCAGGAGGTTCTCCCGTCCAGGTGTGAATAGGCCCATTTCCGCTGAGGCGTCTCGAGGCTAATCACACCTAACCTCTGGAACTTCTCAAAGGGACCCACACACCCATGCTGCAACTCAAGAAGTTTCCCCGACATACCCGTCTCCACTCGAGAGGAAGCACGAGAGTCCCGCCCACATCCCAGAGGAGACCAGTTTCCGCCTCATAGCACAAGAGGAGGTATCCTGTCCCTGCGGTGGTCGGGAAGAATTCCCGGCTTCCGGTCGCAATCTCAAGAGCAGGGCGCTCTCCACAGGAAAGGCGAGAGGAACTCCAGGGTCGTGCCCCAATCCCAGAAGTCCCCAGATGTCTCAGTCCAGTTCCAGGGAAACCTGTTTTTCCCTGCACTGCCTCGACTTTCAAGCCGAGGATCGACTCACACCACGGTGGCACGTGGGACAGCCCTGTGGGAAAGCCTCGTGGAAAGCCTCGAGGGAAAGCCACAGATCCTTGATCCACGCGAAGGGAAGCGTGACACTGCTGCTACAGCTCGGGAGGAGAGGGCACGTGCATGCCCCCACTTGAGACGAGGACTGACTCCCCTGGGGAGACTCCAGAAGTACCCCAAGATCCATGTCAGCACTGGAAAGGAATCCTCAGGTTCCGGCACGACCCCACAAATGGTCTAGGCCCCTGCATCGACGGAGAGGAATCCCGAGAGGCCCCCGAGCAACTCGCTTGGGGAATGGCCGTTTCTGTGGCCACCAGAGCGGGTCCCTGAGGTCCCTGTCGTAAGTCGAGAGCACCTGCCGCAACTCGAGAAAATCCAGGAGTTTCTCCCCTCCAGGCGAGATGAGGCTCATTTCCAATGAGGCGTCTCGAGGCTAATCACACCTAACGTCTGGAACTTCCAAAGGGACCCTCATACCCTTGCTGCAACTCAAGAAGTTCCCCACATACACGTCTCCATTCGAGAGGAAGCTCGAGAGTCCCCGCCCACATCCAGAGGAGCCCCGTTTCCACCTCCTAGCTCGAGAGTAGGGATCCTTTCCCTGCGTGGTGGGAAAGAATTCCTCGTGTTCCTGTCGCATCTCAAGAGGAGGCCTCTTCTCAGGAAAAAGGCGAGGAACTCCAGGGTCGTGGCACCATTCCAAGAGTCCCCCAGATGTCTCAGTCCATTCCAGGAATCCTGTTTTTCTTACACTGCCTGGACTTTCAGGCTGAGGATCGACTCACACCACGGGGCACGTGGACAGCCCTGTGTGAAAGCCTCGTGGGAAAGCCTCGAGGGAAAGCCACAGATCCCTTGATCTTCTCGACGGGAAGCGTGACACTGCTGCTAGAGCTCGGGAGTGAAGCTCACGCGCATACCCCCACTCGAGAGAGGACTGACTCCCTGGGGAGACTACAGAACTACCCCAATATCCATGTCAGCACTGGAGAGGAATCCTCAGGTTCCGGAACCGACTCCACACAAGGTCTTAGGCCCCGGAATCGACGGGAGTGGAATCATGAGAGGCCCCCGAGCAACTTGCATTGGCGACTGGCCTTTCCTGATGCCACCAGAGCGGTCCTGAGGTCCCCATCGTAAGTCGAGAGCACCTGCCTCACTCGAGAAAATCCAGGAGGTTCTCCCCTCCAGGCGAGATGAGGCCCATTACGCTGAGGCGTCTCGAGGCTAATCACACCTAACCTCTGGAACTTCCAAAGGGTCCTTCACACCCTTGCTGCAACTCAAGAAGTTCCCCGACATACCCGTCTCCACTCGAGAGAAGCACGAGAGTCCCGCCCACATCCAGAGGAGCCCCGTTTACGCCTCTAGCTCGAGAGGATGGATCCTTTCCCTGCGTGGTTGGGAAAGAATTCCGGCATTCCCGTCGCATCTCAAGAGGAGGCGCTCTCCACAGGAAAGGCGAGAGGAAATCCAGGGTCGTGCCACCATTCCCAGAGTCCCCCAGATGTCTCAGTCCATTCCAGGGAAAACTGTTTTCCCTGCACTGCCTCGACTTTCAGCCGAGGATCGACTCACACCACGGTGGCACGTGGGACAGCCCCAGTGGAAAGCCTCCTGGGAAAGCCTCCGGAAGCCTCAAGGGAAAGCACTGATCCCTTGATCACTCGACGGGAAGCGTGACACTGCTGCTACAGCTCGGGAGGGGAATCGAACTGCATGCCCCACTCGAGACGAGGACTGACTCCCCTGGGAGACTCCAGAAGTACCCCAAGATCCATGTCAGCACTGGAGAGGAATCCTCAGGTTCCCACCGACTCCACACAAAGTCTTAGGCCCCGGCATGGACGGGAGAGGAATCCCGAGAGGCCCCCGAACAACTCGTGGGGACTGGCCTTTCCTGAGGCCACCAGAGCGGGTCCCTGAGGTCCCCGTCGTAAGTCGAGAGCACCTGCCGCAACTCGAGAAAATCCAGGAGGTTCTCCCCTCCAGGCGAGATGAGGCCCATTTCCGCTGAGGCGTCTCGAGGCTAATCACACCTAACCTCTGGAACTTCCAAAGGGTCCTTTACACCCTTGCTGCAAATCCAGAATTTCCCCGACATAGCCGTCTCCACTCGAGAGGAAGCACGAGAGTCCCGCCCACATACAGAGGAGCACCGTTTCCGCCTCCTAGCTCGAGAGGAGGGATCCTTTCCCTCCGTGGTCGGGAAAGAATTCCCGGCGTTCCCGTCGCATCTCAAGAGGAGGCGCTCTCCACAGGAAAGTCGAGAGGAAGTCCAGGGTCGTGCCACCATTCCCAGATTCGCCAGATGTCTCAGTCCATTCCAGGGAAACCTGTTTTCCTTGCACTGCGTTGACTTTCAAGCCATCGATCGACTCACACCACGGTGGCACGTGGGATAGCCCTGTGGGAAAGCCTCGTGGGAAAGCCACAGATCCCTTGATCCAGGCGAAGGGAAGCATGACACTGCTGCCACAGCTCCGGAGGTAAGCGCACGTGCATGCGCCCACTCAAACGAGGACTGACTCCCCTGGGGAGACTCCAGAAGTACCCCAAGATGCATGTCAGCACTGCAGAGGAATCCTCAGGTTCCGGCACCGACTCCACACAAGGTCTTAGGCCCCGGCATCGATGGTAGAGGAATCCCGAGAGGCCCCCGAGCAACTCGCATGTGGACTGGCCTTCCTGAGGCCTCCAGAGCGGGTCGCTGAGGTCCCCGTCGTAAGTCGAGAGCACCTGCCGCAACTCGAGAAAATCCAGGAGGTTCTCCCCTCCAGGCGAGATGAAGCCCATTTCCGCTGAAGCGTCTGGAGGCTAATCACACCTAACCTCTGGAACTTCCAAAGGGTCCTTCACACCCTTGCTGCCACTCAAGAAGTTCCCCGACATACCCGTCTCCTCTCGATAGGAAGCACGAGGGTCCCGCCCACATCCAGAGGAGCCCCTTTCCGCCTGTAGCTCGAGATGTGGGATCCTTTCCCTGCTTCGTCGGGAAAGAATTCCCGGCGTTCCCGTCGCATCTCAAGTGGAGGCGCTCTCCCAGGAAATGCGAGAGGAACTCCAGAGTCGTGCCACCATTCCAAGAGTCCCCTAGATGTCTCAGTCCATTCCAGAGGAACCTGTTTTCCCTGCACTGCCTCGACTTTCACGCCGAGGTTCGACTCACACCTCGGCGGCATGTGGGACAGCCCTCTGGGATAGCCTCGTGGTAAAGCCTGGAGGAAAAAGCCACAGATCACTTGATCCACGCGACCGGAAGCGTGACACTGCTGCTACAGCTCGGGAGGAAAGCGCACGTGCATGCCCCCATTCGAGACGAAGACTGACTTCCCTGGGGGGGCTCCAGAAGTACCCCAAGATCCATGTCAGCACTGTAGAGGAATCCTCAGGTTCCTGCCCCAACTCCTCACAAGGTCTTTTTTTTTTTCTTTCCTTTTTACTCTTTTCTTTGCATTTATTTAAACACAGTTCTCAAAACTTTTGAGTGAAATTGGGCCTCCTTTGGTAAGCAAAGAACCTGAAAGTAGTATTTAAAAATGAACAGGCAAAGTCTTCAGATCATCCACAACACAGGTGTAGTGTTCCCTTCTTTTTCTCAAAACTCTGAAGCACCCAGTTTTTCCATATAGTCTTAAAAGCTAGAAGAACAAGAGTACATTTGTGGTGGAATATTATTTTCACTTGCTGATTACTAATTGAAATACCATTATCCCCTTCTAACAGCTTTAAGAAATAGCCTTTTTAAGGCATACATTGTGCAACTCATCTTATTCCCTGCTATGTATAATACAGATTACATAAAGGCTGTCAAAGTCACATTTATATAAGCATTAAGCATTTGCTGTATTGAAAGATCTTTAGTTTTTAACACTAGCAGTATAGAGTTACAGAGCGTAATTTTTATCACTTAACTGCAGGTATATTAAGTATGGTATGTTTCATGGACTCGAGGAAAACGGGCATTTTTTTTCTTTAATTTACTACTGACAATCTAATCAGAACAGTTCTCCTAAGCATTGATATGTTAGAAAGAAAAGTAAAAACCAAACGTTATTGTTGCTTTTTGCCATTTGGTAGCATTTTACACACAGGCTTCAATCTTCAGAATACCCTGTATTCAGTAGAAAAACCATTTAAATGAAGTTCTGTACAATAGAAACTTCTCAGCAGTCAAAATTTTAGACTGTAAAAAAATACATGTAAAACATACTTTTCTGAAAACACTTAACTTTGAACAAAGCACCGAACTACACAAATGCAGAATGAAAACAGCATTTCAACTCCACCAAAAGTAGTCATCATAAAAGGTGTAAAAGTCACCTAACTTCACCAGGCACTGTTCACTTTTTAAACAGGAGACAATAAAAAATATTGTCCACAAACAATATCCCAACTCTAGGGCAGGTTTCAGAAAGTCTTCATCTTCATGCTTTAATAACGAAGAGAGGGAGTATGATCGAGATCTGGAACGTGATCTGTATCCTCCACGACTATAGTAGGGA
>NW_017195964.1:0-8699 GCF_001704415.2 Capra hircus
CTGATAGAGTCGGATCTTGGCACGTGAGTGGAGGCAAGCGGCGGTGAGAGACGACCCTTGTTGGAAGTTGTCCAGAGGTCGGTGTGAATTAGCCCGAGATACATCGCGGAATTCTTTCCCGCTGCACCAACGCCGAGGGAAAGATGAGTACTCCTCACAGCTACGCTGGCGTGAGAGTGCACGACTCGTCGAGGATTGTCCTCGCGAGTTGCGGCAGGGTGGGCTCTCGACTTAGGACGGGAGAACCTCGAGGGCAACCCGTCTGCATGCTTGCCAGAGACGTGAGAGCGCGGGTATCGTCGGAAGGAACATTCTGTGATGTTAGCATCAAGGGTATGAAGGACCCTATTGGAAGTTCCAAAGGTTAGGTGTGACTAGCCTCGAGACGCCTCAGCGGAAATGGGCCTCATCTCGCCTGGAGGGGAGAACCTCCTGAATTTTCTCGAGGTGCGGCAGTGATCTCGACTTAGGACCGGGGACTCAGGGACCCGCTCTGGTGCCACAGGAAAGGCCAGTCCCCCAAGCGAGTTGGCTCGGGGGCCTCTCGAGATTCATCCCTCGTCGATGCTGGGGCCTAAAACCTTGTGTGGAGTCTGTGCCAAGAACCTGAGGATTGCTCTCCATTGCTGACATGGATCTTAGGGTACTTCTGGAGTCTCTCCAGGGGAGCCAGTCATCCTTCGAGTGGTGGCATGCACGTGCGCTTTCCTCCCGAGCTGTAAGGAGGGCGCGTGGATCAAGGGATTGTGGCTTTCCCTCGAGGCTTTCCACGAGGCTTTCCACGAGCTTTCCCACGGGCTGTCCCACGTGCCACCGTGTTGTGAGTCGTTCCTCGGTTTGAAAGTCGAGGCAGTGCAGGGAAAACAGGTTTCCCTGGAATGGAGTGAGACATCTGGGGAACTCTGGGAATGTGGCAGGACCCTGGAGTTCCTCTCGCCTTTCCTGTGGAGAGCGCCTCCACTTGAGATGTGACGGGAATGCCGGGAATTTTTTCCCGACCACGCAGGGAAAGGATCCCTCCTCTCAGCTAGCAGGCGAAACGGGGCTCCTCTGGATGTGGGCGGGACTCTCGTGCTTCTCTCGAGTGGAGACGGGTATGTCGGAGAAACTTCTTGAGTTGCAGCAAGGGTGTGAAGGACCTTTGGAAGTTCCAGATGTTAGATGTGATTAGGCCTCGAGATGCCTCAGCGGAAATGGGCCTCATCTCGCCTGGAGGGGAGAACCTCCTGGATTTTCTCAAGTTGCTGCAGGTGCTCTCCACTTACGACTGGGACTCAGGGACCCACTCTGGTGGCCTCAGGAAAGGCCAGTCCCATGCGAGTTGCTCGGGGCCTCTCGGGATTACTCTCTCCTTCGATGCTTGGGCCTAAGACCTTGTGTGGAGTCAGTGTCGGAACCTGAGGATTCCTATCCAGTGCTGACATGGATCTTGGGTACTTCTGGAATCTCCCCAGGGGAGTCAGTCCTCGTCTCGAGTGGGGGCATGCACGTGCTATTCCCTCCCGAGCTGAAGCAGCAGTGTCACTCTTCCCTTCGCGTATATCAAGGGATCTGTGGCTTTCCTCGAGGCTTTCCCACAAGCTTTCCCACGAGGCTCCCCACAGGGCTGTCCCACGTGCCACCGTGTTGTGAGTAGATCCTTGGCTTGAAATTCGAATCAGTGCAGGGAAAACAGGTTTCCCTGGAATGGACTGAGAAATCAGGGGGACTCTGGGAATGGGGCCTGATCCTGGAGTTTCCCTCGTCTTTCCTGTGGAGAGCGCCTCCTCTTGAGATGCGACGGGAACGCCGGGAATTCTTTCCCGACCACGCAGGGAAAGGATCCCTCCTCTCGAGCTAGCAGGCGGAAACGGGGCCACTCTGGAATTAGGCGGGACTCTCGTGTTACTCATGAGTGGAGACCGGTATGTCGGGGAACTTCTTGAGTTGCAGCAAGGGTGTGAAGGACCCTTTGGAAGTTCCAGAGGTCGGGTGTGATTAGCCCCGAGATACCTCAGCGGAAATGGGACTCAGCTGGCCTGGAGGGGAGAACCTCCTGGATTTTCCCGAGTTGCGGCAGGTGCTCTCGACTTAGGACGGGGACCTCAGGGACCCGCTCTGGTGGCCACAGGAAAGGCCAGTCCCCATGCGAGTTGCACTGGGGCCTCTCGGGATTGCTCTCCCGTCGATGCTGGGGCCTAAGACCTTGTGTGGATTCGGTGCCGGAACCTGAGGATTCCTCTCCAGTGCTGACATGGATCTTGGGGTACTTCTGGAGTCCCACCAGGGGTTTCAGTACTCGTCTCCAGTGGGGCCATGACGTGCGCTTTCCTCCGAGTTGAAGCAGCAGTGTCATGCTTCCCTTCGCGGGATCAAGGGGTGGCCTTCCCTCGAGGCTTTCCCAACGAGGCTTTCCCACAGGGCTGTCCCACGTGCTACTGTGGTGTGAGTCGTTCCTCGGCTGAAAGTCGAGGCAGTGCAGGGAAACAGGTTTCCCTGGAATGGACTGAGACATCTGGGGGACTCTGGGAATGGTGCACGACCCTGGAGTTCCTCTCACCTTTCCTGTGGAGAGCGCCTCTCTTGAGATGCGACGGGAACGCCGGGAATTCTTTCCCGACCACGCAGGAAAGGATCCCTCTCTCGAGCTAGGAGGCGGAAACGGGGCTCCTCTGGATGTGGGCGGGACTCTCGTGCTTCCTCTCGTGTGGAGACGGGTATGTCGGGAACTTCTTGAGTTGCAGCAAGGGTGTGAAGGACCCTTTGGAAGTTCCAGAGGTTAGGTGTGATTAGCCTGGAGACGCCTCAGCGAAATGGGCCTCATCTCGCCTGGAGGGGAGAACCTCCTGGATTTTCTCGAGTTGCGGCGGGTGCTCTCGACTTACGACGGGACCACAGGGACCCTCTCTGGAGGCCTCAGGAAAGGCCAGTCCCCATTGCGAGTTGCTCGGGGGCCTCTCGGATTCCTCTCCCGTCGATGCCGGGCCTAAGATATTGTGTGGAGTCGGTGCCGGAACCTGAGGATTCCTCTCCAGTGCTGACATGGATCTTGGGGTACTTCTGGAGTCTCCCCAGGGGAGTCAGTCCTCGTCTCGAGTGGGGGCATGCACGTGCGCTTTCCTCCGGAGCTGTAGCAGCAGTGTCACGCTTCTTTGCTTGGATCAAGGGTCTGTGGCTTCCCTCGAGGCTTCCACGAGGCTTTTCCCACGCTTTCCACGAGGCTTTTCCCACTTTTCCCACGAGGCTTCCCATTTCCACGTGCCACCGTGGTGTGAGTCGATTCGTGGCTTGAGACAGGAAAACAGTTTTCCCTGGAATGGACTGAGACATCTGGGGGACTCAGGGAATGATGGCACGACCCTGGAGTTCCTCTTTTTCCTGTGGAGAGCGCCTCCTCTTGAGATGCGACGGGAACGCCGGAATTCTTTCCCAACCACGCAGGGAAAGATCCCTCCTCGACTAGGAGGCGGAAGCGGGGCTCCTCTGATGTGGCGGACTCTCGTGCTTCCTTTGAGTGGAGACGGGTATGTCGGGGAACTTCTTGAGTTGCAGCAAGGGTGTGAAGGACCCTTTGGAAGTTCCAGAGTTTAGGTGTGATTAGCCTCGAGACGCCTCAGCGGAAATGGGCCTCATCTCGCCTGGAGGGAGAACCTCCTGGATTTTCTCGAGTTGCGCAGGTGCTCTCGACTTACGACGGGGACCTCAGGACCCTCTGGTGGCCTCAGGAAAGGCCAGTCCCCATGCAAGTTCTCGCGGGGCTCTCGGGATTCCTATCCCGTCGATGCCGGGGCCTAAATCCTTGTGTGGAGTCGAGCCGGAACCTGAGGATTCCTCTCCAGTGCTGACATGGATCTTGGGGTATTTGGGAGTCGTCTCGAGAGGGGGCATTCACGTGCGTTTCCTCCCGAGCTGTAGCAGCACTGTCACACTTCCCTTCGCGTGGATCAAGGGATCTGTGGCTTTCCCTCGAGGCTTTCCCGAGGCTTTCCCACGAGGCTTTCCCACGAGGCTTTCCCACAGGGCTGTCCCACGTGCCACCGTGGTGTGAGTCGATCCGTGGCTTGAAAGTCGAGGCAGTGCAGGGAAAACAGTTTTCCCTGGAATGGACTGAGACATCTGGGGACTCAGGGAATGATGGCACGACCCTGCAGTTCCTCTCGCCTTTCCTGTGGAGAGCGCCTCCTCTTGAGATGCGACGGGAACGCCAGGAATTCTTTCCCAACCACGCAGGGAAAAGATCCCTCCTCTCGAACTAGGAGGCGGAAGCGGGGCTCCTCTTGATGTGAGCGGGACTCTCGTGCTTCCTTTCGAGTGGAGACGGGTATGTCGGGGAACTTCTTGAGTTGCAGCAAGGGTGTGAAGGACCCTTTAGAAATTCCAGATTTTAGATGTGATTAGCCTCGGTACGCCTCAGCGGAAATGGGCCTCATCTCGCCTGGAGGGGAGAACCTCCTGGATTTTCTCGAGTTGCGGCAGGTTATCTCGTCTTACGACGGGGACCTCAGGGACCCGCTCTGGTGGCCTCAGGAAAGGCCAGTTCCCATGCGGGTTGCTGGGGGGCATCTCGGGATTCCTCTCCCGTCGATGCCGGGGCCTAAGATCTTGTGTGGAGTCTGTGCCAAAACCTGAGGATTCCTCTCCATTGCCGACATGTATCTTGGGGCACTTCTGGAGTCTCCCCAGGGGAGTAAGTCCTCGTCTCGAGTGGGAGCATGCACGTGCGCTTTCCTCCGAGCTGTAGCAGCAGTGTTGAGCTTCCCTTCGCGAGAATCAAGGGATCTGTGGCTTTTCCCTCGAGGACGCTTTCCACGACGCTTTCCCACGGTTTCCCACGAGGCTTTCCCACAGTGGTGTCCCACGTGCCACCGTGTGTCAGTCGATCCTCGGTTTGAAAGTCGAGGCAGTGCGAGGAAACAGGCTTCCCTGGAATGCACTGAGACATCTGGGGGACTCTAGGAATGGTGGCACGACCCTGGAGTTCCTCTCGCCTTTCCTGTGAAGAGCCCCCCTCTTGAGATGCGACGGACGCCGGGAATTCTTTCCCGACGACGCAGGGAAAGGATCCCACTTCTCGAGCTAGGAGACAGAAACGGGGCTCATCTGGATGTGGCCGGGACTCTCGTGCTTCCTCTTGAGTGGAGACGGGTATGTCCGGGAACTTCTTGAGTTGCAACAAGGCTGTGAAGGACCTTTGGAAGTTCCAGAGGTTAGGTGTGATTAGCCTCGAGTCGCCTCAGCGGAAATGGGCCCCATCTCGCCTGGAGGGGACAACCTCCTGGGTTTTCTCGACTTGCGGCAGGTGCTCTCGACTTACGACGGGGACCACAGGGACCACCTCTGGAGGCCTCAGGAAAGGCCAGTCCCCATGCGCGTTGCTCGGGAGCCTTTCGGGATTTCTCTCCCATCGATGCAGGGTCCTAAGACCTTGTTTGGAGTCGGTGCCGGAACCTGAGTATTCCTCTCCAGTACTGACATGGATCTTGGGGTACTTCTGGAGTCTCCCCAGGGGAGTCAGTCCACGTCCCGAGTGGGGGCATGCACGTGCGCTTTCCTCCCGAGCTGTAGCAGCAGTGTCACGCTTCCCTTCGCGTGGATCAAAGGGATCTGTGGCTTTCCCTCGAGGCTTTCCCACGAGGCTTTCCCACGAGGCTTTCCCACAGGGCTGTCCCACGTGCCCGGTGTGTAAGTCGATCCTCGGCTTGAAAGTCGAGGCAGTGCAGGGAAAACAGGTTTCCCTGGAATGGACTGAGACATCTGGGGGACTCTGGAATGGTGGCATTACCCTGGAGTTCCTGTCGCCTTTCCTGTGGAGAGCGCCTCCTCTTGAGATGCGACGGGAACGCCGGGAATTCTTTCCCGACCACGCAGGGAAAGATCCCTCCTCTCGAGCTATGAGGCGGAAACGGGGCTCCTCTGGATGTGCGCAGGTCTATCGTGCTTCCTCTCGAGTGGACACGGGTATGTCGGGGAACTTCTTGAGGTGCAGCAAGGGTGTGAAGGACCCTTTCGAAGTTCCAGAAGTTAGGTTTGATTAGCCTCGAGACGCCTCAGCGGAAATGGGCCTCATCTCGCCTGGAGGGGAGAACCTCCTGGATTTTCTCGAGTTGGGGCTGGTGCTCTGAACTTACGAAGGGGACCTCAGGGACCCGCTCTGGTGGCCTCAGGAAAGGCCAGTCCCCATGCTAGTTGCTCGGGGGCCTCTCGGGATTCCTCTCCCTTCGATGCCGGGGATTAAGCCCTTGTGTGGAGTCGCTGCCGGAACCTGAGGATTCCTCTCCAGTGCTGACATGGATCTTGGGGTACTTCTGGAGTCTCCCCAGGGGAGTCAGACCTCGTCTCGAGTGGGGGCATGCACGTTCGATTTCCTCCCGAGCTGTAGCAGCAGTGTCGCGCTTGCCTTCGGGTGGATCACGGGATACGTGGCTTTCCCTTGAGGCATTCCCACGAGGCTTTCCACGAGGCTTTCCCACGAGGCTTTCCCACAGGGCTGTCCCACGTGCCACCGTGGTGTGAGTCAATCCTCAGCTTGAAGTCGAGGCAGTGCAGGAAACAGTTTTCCCTGGAATGGCCTGAGACATCTGGCGGACTCTGGGAATGGTAGCAAGACCCTGGAGTTCCTCTTGCCTTTCCTGTGGTTGCGCCTCCTCTTGAGATGCGAGTGGAACGCCGGGAATTCTTTCCGGATAACGCAGGGAAAGGATCCTTCCTCTCGAGCTATGAGGCGGAAACGGGCTCCTCTGGATGTGGGCAAGACTCTCGTGCTTCCTCTCGAGTGGAGAGGGGTATTTCGGGGAACTTCTTGAGTTGCAGTTAGGGTTTGAAGGCACCTTTGTTAGTTCCAGACGCTTGTTGATTAGCCTCGAGACGCCTCGTCGGATATGGGCCACATCTCGCCTGGAGGGGAGAACCTCCTGGATTTTCTCGAGTTGCAGCAGGATCTCTCGACTTACGACTTGGACCTCAGAGACCCGCTCTGGTGGCCTCATGAAAGGCCAGTCCCCATGCAAGTTCCTCGGGGGCTTCTCGGGATTTCTCTCCCGTCGATGCCGGGGCCTAAGATATTGTGTGGAGTCGGTGCCGGAACCTGAGGATTTCACTCCTGTGCTGCAATGGATCTTGGGGGTACTTCTGGAGTCTCCCCAGGGGAGTCAGTCCTCGTCTCGAGTGGGGGCATGCACGTGCGCTTTCATCCGGAGCTGTAGCAGCAGTGTCACGCTTACATTTGCTTGGATCAAGGGGTCTGTGGCTTTTCCCTCGAGGCTTTCCCACGAGGCTTTCCACGAGGCTGCCCACTGTCCGCACGTGCCACGTGGTGTGAGTCGATCGTGGCTTGAAAGTCGAGGCAGTGCAGGGAAAACAGTTTTCCTGGAATGGACTGAGACATCTGGGGGACTCAGGGAATGATGGCACGACCCTGCAGTTCCTCTCGCCTTTCCTGTGGAGAGCGCCTCCTCTTGAGATGCGACGGAACGCCAGGAATTCTTTTCCCAACCACGCAGGGAAAAGATCCCTCCTCTCGAACTAGGAGGCGGAAGCGGGGCTCCTCTTGATGTGAGCGGGACTCTCGTGCTTCCTTTCGAGTGGAGACGGGTATGTCGGGGAACTTCTTGAGTTGCAGCAAGGGTGTGAAGGACCCTTTAGAAATTCCAGATATTAGATGTGATTAGCCTCGGTACGCCTCAGCGGAAATGGGCCTCATCTCGCCTGAGGGGACAACCTCCTGGATTTTCTCGAGTTGCGGCAGGTTATCTCGTCTTACGACGGGGACTCAGGGACCCGCTCTGGTGGCCTCAGGAAAGGCCAGTTCCCATGCGAGTTGCTCGGGGCCTCTCGGATTCCTCTCCCGTCGATGCCGGGGCCTAAGATCTTGGTGGAGTCAGTGCCCGGAACCTGAGGATTCCTCTCCAATGCCGACATGGATCTTCGGGGACTTCTGGAGTATCCCCAGGGGCGTCAGACCTCGGCTCGAGTGGGGGGGCATGCACGTGCGCTTTCCTCCCGAGCTTTGCAGCAGTGTCACACTTCCCTTCGCATGGATCAAGGGATTTGTGGTTATCACTCGAGGCTTTCCCACGAGGCTTTCCAACGAGGCTTTCCCACAGGGCTGTCCCCACGTGCCACCGTGCTGTGAGTCGATCCTCGGCTTGACAGTCGAGGCAGTGCAGGGAAAAAGGTTTCCCTAGAATGGATTGAGACATCTGGGGGACTCTGGGAATGTTGGCACGACCCTGGAGTTCCTCTCGCCTTTCCTGTGGAGAGCGCCTCCTCTTGAGATGCGAGGAGAATGCCGGGAATTCTTTCCCGACCGCGCAGTGAAAGGATCCCTCCTCTCGAGCCATGAGGTGGAAACGAGGCTCCTCTGTATATGGTGGGACTCTCATGCTTCCTCTCGAGTGGAGACGGTATGTCGGGGAACTTCTTGAGTTGCAGCAAGGGTGTGAAGGACCCTTTGGAAGTTCCATAGGTTAGGTGTGATTAGCCTCGAGACGCCTCAGCGGAAATGGACCTCATCTCGCCTGGAAGGGAGAACCTCCTGTATTTTCTCGAGTTGCGGCAGGTGCTCTTGACTTATGACGGGGACATCAGGAACCCGCTCTGGTGGCCTCAGGAAAGGCAGGTCCCCATACGAGTTGCTCGGGGGCCTCTCGGGATTCCTCTCCCCTGATGCCGGGGCCTAAGACCTTGTGTGGAGTCGGTGCTGGAACGTGAGGATTCCTCTC
>NW_017195965.1:0-20321 GCF_001704415.2 Capra hircus
CTCGGGGACTCTCCGGGATTCCCCCCTCGATCTGCCGGCGCGTAAGACCTTGTCGTGGAAGTCGGGTGCCGGAAACCTGCGGATCTGCTCCAGTGCTGACATGCATCTTGGAACTTACTTCTGGAGTCTCCCAGGGGAGTCAGTCCTCATCTCGACTGGGGCCATGCACGTACGCTTTCCTCCCTACCTGTAGCAGCAGTGTCGCGCTTCCCTTCGCGTGGATCAAGGGATCTGTGGCTTTCCCTTGAGGCTTTCCCACGAGGCTTCCCCACGAGGCTTTCCCACAGGGCTGTCCCACGTGCCACCATGGTGTGAGTTGATCCTCGGCTTGAAAGTCGAGGCAGTGCAGGGAAAACAGGTTTCCCTGGAATGGACTGAGACATCTGGGGGACTCTGGGAATGGTGGCACAACCCTGGATTCCTCTCGCCTTTCCTGTGGAGAGCGCCTCCTCTTGAGATGCGACGGGAACAACAGGAATTCTTTCCCGACCACGCAGGGAAAGGATCCCTCCTCTCGAGATAGGAGGCAGAAACGGGCTCCTCTGGATGTGGCCGGGACTCTCGTGCTTCCTCTCGAGTGGAGACGGGTATGTCGGGGAACTTCTTGAGTTGAAGCAGAGGTGTGAAGGACCCTTTGGAATTTCCAGATGTTAGATGTGATTAGCCTCGAGGAGCCTCATGGGAAATGGGCCTCATCTCGCCTGGAGAGCAGAACCTCCTGGATTTTCTCGAGTTGCGGCAGGTGCTCTCAACTTGCGACTGGGACCTCAGGGACCCGCTCTGGTGGCCTCAGGAAAGACCAGTCCCCATGCGTGTTGCTCGGAGTCCTCTCGGGATTCCTCTCACGTCGATGCCGGGGCCTAAAACCTTATGTGGAGTCAGTGCCGGAACCTGAGGATTCCTCTCCAGTGCTGACATGGATCTTGGGGTACTTCTGGAGTCTCCCCAGGGGAGGCAGTCCTCGTCTCCAGTGAGGGCATGCTCGTGCGAATTCTCCCGAGCTGTAGCAGCAGTGCCACGCTTCCCTTTGCGTGGATTAAGGGATCTGTTGCTTTCCCTCGAGGCTTTCCCAGTAGGCTTTCCCACGAGGCTTTCCCACAGGGCTGTCCCACGTGACACCGTGGTGTGAGTCGATCCTCGGCTTGAAAGTCGAAGCAGTGCAGGGAAAACAGGTTTCCCTGGAATGGACTGAGACATCTGGGGGACTCGGGAATGGTGGCATGACCCTGGAGTTCCTCTCGCCTTTCCTGTGGAGAGCGACTCGTCTTGAGATGCGACGGGAACACCGGGAATTCTTTCCCGACCACGCAGGGAAAGGATCAGTCCTTTCGAGCTAGGAGGCAGAAACGGGGCTCCTCTGGAAGTGGGAGGGACTCTCGTGCTTCCTCTCGAGTGGAGACGGGTATGTCGGGGAACTTTTTGAGTTCCAGCAAGGGTGTGAAGGACCCTTTGGAAGTTCCAGATGTTAGGTGTGATTAGCCTCGAGTCGAATCAGAGGAAATGGGCCTCATCTCGCCCGGAGGGGAGAACCTCCTGGATTTTCTCGAGTTGCGGCAGGTGCTCTCGACTTACGATCGGCCACTTCAGGGTACCACGCTCTGGTGGACTTCAGGAAAGGTCCAGTCCCCATGCGAGTTGCTCGGGGCCTCTCGGGATTCCTCTCCCGTCGATGCCGGGGCCTAAGAGCCTTGTGTTGGAGTCGGAGCCGGAACCTGAGGATTCCTCTCCAGTGCTGACACGGATCTTGGGGTACTTCCTGGAAGTCTCCCCATGGGGAGTCAGTTCTCGTCTCGAGTGGATGGCATGCACGTGCGACTTTCCTCCCGAGCTGTAGAGCATCAGTGTGGCGCTTCCCTTCGCGTGGATCAAGGATCTGTGGCTTTCCCTCGAGGCTTTCCCACGAGGCTTTCCCATGAGGCTTTCCCACAGGGCTGTCCCACGTGCCACCAGTGGTGTGAGTCGATCCTCGGCTTGAAAGTCGAGGCAGTGCAGGGAAAAAAGGTTTCTCCTAGAATGGACTGAGACATCTGGGGGACTCTAGGGAATGGTGGCACGACCCTGGAGTTCCTCTCGCCTTTCCTGTAGGAGAGCGCCTCCTCTTGAGATGCGACGGGAACGCCGGGAATTCTTTCCTACCACGCAGGGATAGGATCCCTCCTCTCGAGCTAGGAGGCGGAAACGGGGCTCCTCTGATATGTTTGCAGAACTCTCGTGCTTTCTGCTCGAGTGGAGACAGGTATGTCGGGGAACTTCTTGAGTTGCAGCAAGGGTGTGAAGGACCCTTTGGAAGTTTCAGAGGTTAGGTGATGATTAGCCTCGAGTACGCCTCAGCGGAAATGGGCCTCATCTCGCCTGGAGGGGAGAACCTCCTGGATTTTCTCGAGTTGCGGCAGGTGCTCTCCACTTACGACGGGGACTTTAGGGACCCGCTCTGGTGGCCTAAGGAAAGGCCAGTCCTCATGCTGAGTTCCTCGGGGGCCTCTTGGGATTCCTCTCCTGTCGATGCCGGGGCCTAAGACCTTGTGTGGAGTCGGTGCTGGAACCTGAGGATTCCTCTCCAGTGCTGACATGGATCTTGGGATACTTCTGGAGTCTCCCCAGGGGAGTCAGTCCTCGTCTCGAGTGGGTGCAATGCACGTGCGCTTTCCTGCCGAGCTGTAGCAGCAGTGTCGCGCTTCCCTTCGCGTAGATCAAGGGATCTGTGGCTTTCCCTCGAGGCTTTCCAGACGAAGCTTTCCCACGAGGCTTTCCCACAGGGCTGGCCTACGTGCCACCGTGGTGTGGGTCGATCCTAGGCTTGAAAGTCGAGGAGGAGCTGGGAAAACAGGTTTCCCTGGAATGGACTGAGACATCTGGGGGACTCTGGGAATAGTGGCACGACCCTGGCGTTTATCTCGCCTTTCATGTGGAGAGCGCCTTCTCTTAGATGCGGCGGGAACGCCGGGAATACTTTACCCGACCACGCAGGGAAAGGATCCCTCCTCTCGAGCCAGGAGGCGGAAACGGGGCTCCTCTGGATGAGGGCGGGACTCTCTTGCTTCCTCTCGAGTGGAGACGGGTATGTCGGCAGAACTTCTTGACTTGCAGCAAGGGTGTGAAGGACCCTTTGGAAGTTCCAGAGGTTAGGTGTGATTAGCCTCGAGACGCCTCAGCGGAAATGGGCCTCATCTCGCCTGGAGGGGACAACTTCCTGGATTTTCTCGAGTTGCGGCAGGAGCTCTCAACTTACGACGGGGGACCTCAGGGACCCGCTCTGGTGGCCTCAGGAAAGGCCAGTCCCCATGCGAGTTGCTCGGGGGCCTCTCGGGATTCCTCTCCCGTCGATGCCGGGGCCTAAGACTGCCGGGAGCCAGTGTGAGGAAGCCCGCCCGTGACAAGGTTATGAGGAAGGAAGCTGACATACGCAAGGCGTGCTCCGACTTAAGGGACCCCTCTGGAAGTTTTTAAGCATGTACCCCAACAAATATCTGCCGGTTTTTGTGCTCTGCTTTTTCACTCTTCTGACCTTTTCTGGAAAAAGTCAATTCAGCGTGTTAGTCTTCTGCATTTGAAAGAGTTTTTCAATCCAAAAACACTCTGATGGCTTTCTAGCCTGCCTGTAGGACTCGTACAGCTGCGCTTGTGATTGTTTGAGGCCTCCTGACCGCAGGAGGCACAGGAAGCTTAAAACATCCTAGGAATGCAGGAGCTTTCGAGGAGTCAAAATCTTTAGAATAGGACTGATTAAAAGTTTCATTTTTTGGGTCAATGCTTGCTGCCAAATTTTCATATCCTTTATTTTTAGATATAGTTGGTATATAGAAAAACAAGTAGTAGACCTGGTATTAGCAACATTAGATCTTTGAGTTAAGTACCTTCTTTGTTATAACCCACTGCACCTTTGTTCTATAGAGATGTAACTTTAATGCTTTAAGGAGATGCAGATTAAAGAGAAACACTTCAGGGGAAACAAATTTAACATTCATTAAGGAAGAGAGCCAAAAAGTGTTAACAAACCTCTTGGCCAGAAGATAATGTAAATCACCTGAGACCTTTTGTATACAAAATGATATACAGAAAGAATCTGGGTTGTGAACGCTACATAATTTTGTGTTATCCATTGATCTCCATGTTTTATCAAAAGTATAAAAGGCCTTTTGAACAATAAAGGAGGAGGCCAGGGGCCAGGGGCCAGTTTCTCGGACAAGCTTCTCGAACTAGTCTCTCAGCCTGGTTTCTTGGGACTCTGGCTCCCCCCGTGTCTTTCTCTCTCTTTCTTCTTCTCTACCTTTCCTTCTCTCTGCTCTTCACTTTAACTTCAGGCTGAATCTCCACCTGGAGTGCGGAGGCTCGCCAGGTCTACTTACTTGCCCTGGCTGTTAAGACCCGCACGAAAGGGAGCTTAAGGCGAGGCACCCTTAGATATTCAAGCGGGCGCCGGTGGCCCAACGTAGGTGGTGCAAGTTCCTTGTCTGGAATTTTATTGGCCTTCCGCGTAAACCAAGTTATTCAGCCCTCTTCCTCCACTTAATCTTCTTACTACACTATAGTTTTCTAATCTAATCTTACATTAATAAATAAACAAGTCTTTCCACGCCAACGCCGTCCACCCTTCGAATTCCCTGGATCCACCGGGACTGGAGCCCGGCATAAGACCTTGTGTGGAGTCGGTGCCGGAACCTGAGGATTCCTCTCCAGTGCTGACATGGACCTTGGGGTACTTCTGGAGTCTCCCCAGGGGAGTCAGTCTTCGTCGCGAGTGGGGGCATGCACGTGCGCTTTCCTCCCGAGCTGTAGCAGCAGTGTCATGCTAAAGTGATCTGTGGCTTTCCCACGAGACTTCCCACAGGGCTGTCACACGTGCCACCGTGGTGTGAGTCGATCCTCGGCTTGAAAGTCGAGGCAGTGCAGGGAAAACAGGTTTCCCTGGAATGGACTGAGACATCTGGGGGACTCTGGGAATGGTGGCACGACCCTGGAGTTCCTCACGCCTTTCCTGTGTGAAGCGTCCCCTCCTGAGATGCGACGGGAACGCCAAGAATTCTTTCCCGACCAGGCAGGGAAAGGATCCCTCCTCTCGAGGTAGGAGGCGGAAACGGGGCTCCTCTGGATGTGGGCGGGACTCTCGTGCTTCCTCTCGAGTGGAGACGGGTATGTCGGGGAACTTCTTGAGTTGCCACAAGGATGTGAAGGTCGTTTGAAAGTTCCAGAGTTTAGGTGTGATTAGCCTGGGGACGCCTCAGAGGAAATGGGCCTCATCTTGCCTGGAGGGGAGAACCTGCTGGAATTTCTCGAGTTGCGGCAGGTACTCTCGACTTATGACGGGGACCTCAGGGACCCGCTCTGATGGCCTCAGGACAGGCCAGTCCCCATGCTAGTTACTCAGGGCCTCTCGGGATTCCTCTCCCGTCGATGCCGGGGCCTAGGACCTTGTTTGGAGTCGGTGCCGGAACGTGAGGATTCCTCTCCAGTGCTGACGTGGATCTTGGGGTTCTTCTGGACTCTCCCCAAGGGAGTCAGTCCTTGTCTCGAGTGGGGGCATGCACGTGCGCTTTCCTCCAGAGCTGTAGCAGCAGTGTCACACTTCCCTTCTGGTTGATCAAAGCAACTGTGGCTTTCCCTCGAGGCTTTCCCAGGAGGCTTTCCCACAGGGCTGTCCCACGTGCCACCATGGTGTGAGTCGATCCTCGGCTTGAAAGTCGAGGCAGTGCAGGGAAAACAGGTTTCCCTGGAATGGACTGAGACATCTGGGGGACTCTGGGAATGGTGGCACGACCCAGGAGTTCCTCTCGCCTTTCCTGTGGAGAGCGCCTCCTCTTGAGATGCGACGGGAACGCCGGGAATTCTTTCCCGACCACGCAGTGGAAGGATCCCTCCTCTCGAGCCAGGAGGCGGAAACGGGGCTCCTCTGGATGAGGGCGGGACTCTCTTGCTTCCTCTCGAGTGGAGACGGGTATGTCGCAGAACTTCTTGACTTGCAGCAAGGGTGTGAAGGACCCTTTGGAAGTTCCAGAGGTTAGGTGTGATTAGCCTCGAGACGCCTCAGCGGAAATGGGCCTCATCTCGCCTGGAGGGGACAACTTCCTGGATTTTCTCGAGTTGCGGCAGGAGCTCTCAACTTACGACGGGGACCTCAGGGACCCGCTCTGGTGGCCTCAGGAAAGGCCAGTCCCCATGCGAGTTGCTCGGGGGCCTCTCGGGATTCCTCTCCCGTCGATGCCGGGGCCTAAGACTGCCGGGAGCCAGTGTGAGGAAGCCCGCCCGTGACAAGGTTATGAGGAAGGAAGCTGACATACGCAAGGCGTGCTCCAACTTTAGGGATCCCTCTGGAAGTTTTTAAGCATGTACCCCAACAAATATCTGCCGGTTTTTGTGCTCTGCTTTTTCACTCTTCTGACCTTTTCTGGAAAAAGTCAATTCAGCGTGTTAGTCTTCTGCATTTGAAAGACTTTTTCAATCCAAAAACACTCTGATGGCTTTCTAGCCTGCCTGTAGGACTCGTACAGCTGCGCTTGTGATTGTTTGAGGCCTCCTGACCGCAGGAGGCACAGGAAGCTTAAAACATCCTAGGAATGCAGGAGCTTTCGAGGAGTCAAAATCTTTAGAATAGGACTGATTAAAAGTTTCATTTTTTGGGTCAATGCTTGCTGCCAAATTTTCATATCCTTTATTTTTAGATATAGTTGGTATATAGAAAAACAAGTAGTAGACCTGGTATTAGCAACATTAGATCTTTGAGTTAAGTACCTTCTTTGTTATAACCCACTGCACCTTTGTTCTATAGAGATGTAACTTTAATGCTTTAAGGAGATGCAGATTAAAGAGAAACACTTCAGGGGAAACAAATTTAACATTCATTAAGGAAGAGAGCCAAAAAGTGTTAACAAACCTCTTGGCCAGAAGATAATGTAAATCACCTGAGACCTTTTGTATACAAAATGATATACAGAAAGAATCTGGGTTGTGAACGCTACATAATTTTGTGTTATCCATTGATCTCCATGTTTTATCAAAAGTATAAAAGGCCTTTTGAACAATAAAGGAGGAGGCCAGGGGCCGGGGGCCAGTTTCTCGGACAAGCTTCTCGAACTAGTCTCTCAGCCTGGTTTCTTGGGACTCTGGCTCCCCCCGTGTCTTTCTCTCTCTTTCTTCTTCTCTACCTTTCCTTCTCTCTGCTCTTCACTTTAACTTCAGGCTGAATCTCCACCTGGAGTGCGGAGGCTCGCCAGGTCTACTTACTTGCCCTGGCTGTTAAGACCCGCACGAAGGGAGCTTAAGGCGAGGCACCCTTAGATATTCAAGCGGGCGCCGGTGGCCCAACGTAGGTGGTGCAAATTCCTTGTCTGGAATTTTATTGGCCTTCCGCGTAAACCAAGTTATTCAGCCCTCTTCCTCCACTTAATCTTCTTACTACACTATAGTTTCCTAATCTAATCTTACATTAATAAATAAACAAGTCTTTCCACGCCAACGCCGTCCACCCTTCGAATTCCCTGGATCCACCGGGACTGGAGCCCGGCATAAGACCTTGTGTGGAGTCGGTGCCGGAACCTGAGGATTCCTCTCCAGTGCTGACATGGACCTTGGGGTACTTCTGGAGTCTCCCCAGGGCAGTCAGTCTTCGTCGCGAGTGGGGGCATGCACGTGCGCTTTCCTCCCGAGCTGTAGCAGCAGTGTCATCATCCCCTTCGCGTGGATCAAGTGATCTGTGGCTTTCCCACGAGGCTTCCCACAGGGCTGTCACACGTGCCACCGTGGTGTGAGTCGATCCTCGGCTTGAAAGTCGAGGCAGTGCAGGGAAAACAGGTTTCCCTGGAATGGACTGAGACATCTGGGGGACTCTGGGAACGGTGGCACGACCCTGGCGTTTATCTCGCCTTTCATGTGGAGAGCGGCTCCTCTTGAGATGCGACGGGAACGCCGGGAATACTTTACCGACCACGCAGGGAAAGATCCCTCCTCTCAAGCTAGAAGGCGGAAACGGCGCTCCTCTGGATGAGGGAGGGACTCTCGTGATTCCTCTCGAGTGGAGACGGGTATGTCGGGGAACGTCTTGAGTTGCAGCAAGGGTGTGAAGGACCCTTTGGAAGTTCCAGAGTTTAGGTGTGATTAGCCTCGAGACGCCTCAGCGGAAATGGGCCTCATCTCGCCTGGAGGGGAGAACCTCCTGGATTTTCTCGAGTGTCAGCCGGTGCTCTCGACTTACGACGGGGACCTCAGGGACCCGCTCTGTTGGCCTCAGGAAAGACCAGTCCCCAGCGAGTTGCTCGGGGTCATCTCGGGATTCCTCTCCCGTCGATGCCGGGGCCTAAGACCTTGTGTGGAGTCGCTGCCGGAACCTGAGGATTCCTCTCCAGTGCTAACATGGATTTGGGGTACTTCTGGAGTCTCCCCAGGGGAGTCAGTCTTCGTCTCGAATTGGGGCATTCACGTGCGATTTCCTCTCGAGCTGTAGCAGCAGTGTCACGCTTCCCTTCTTGTGGATCAAGGGATCTGTGGCTTTCCCACTAGGCTTTCCCACAGGGCTGTCCCACGTGCCACCGTGGTGTGAGTCGATCCTCGGCTTGAAAGTTGAGGCAGTGCAGGGAAAACAGGTTTCCCTGGAATGGACTGAGACATCTGGGGGACTCTGGGAATGGTGGCACGACCCTGGAGTTCCTCACGCCTTTCCTGTGTGAAGCGTCCCCTCTTGAGATGCGACGGGAACGCCAATAATTCTTTCCCGACCAGGCAGGGAAAGGATCCCTCCTCTCGAGCTAGGAGGCGGAAACGGTGCTCCTCTGGATGTGGGCGGGACTCTCGTGCTTCCTCTAGAGTGGAGACGGGTATGTCGGGGAACTTCTTGAGTTGCAACAAGGATGTGAAGGTCGTTTGGAAGTTCCAGAGTTTAGGTGTGATTAGCCTGGGGACGCCTCAGAGGAAATGGGCCTCATCTTGCCTGGAGGGGAGAACCTGCTGGAATTTCTCGAGTTGCGGCAGGTGCTCTCGACTTATGACGGGAACCTCAGGGACCCGCTCTGATGGCCTCAGGACAGGCCAGTCCCCATGCTAGTTACTCAGGGCCTCTCGGGATTCCTCTCCCGTCGATGCCGGGGCCTAGGACCTTGTTTGGAGTCGGTGCCGGAACGTGAGGATTCCTCTCCAGTGCTGACGTGGATCTTGGGGTTCTTCTGGACTCTCCCCAAGGGAGTCAGTCCTTGTCTCGAGTGGGGGCATGCACGTGCGCTTTCCTCCAGAGCTGTAGCAGCAGTGTCACACTTCCCTTCTGGTTGATCAAAGCAACTGTGGCTTTACCTCGAGGCTTTCCCACGAGGCTTTCCCTCGAGGCTTTCCCAGGAGGCTTTCCCACAGGGCTGTCCCACGTGCCACCATGGTGTGAGTCGATCCTCGGCTTGAAAGTCGAGGCAGTGCAGGGAAAACAGGTTTCCCTGGAATGGAATGAGACATCTGGGGGACTCTGGGAATGGTGGCACGACCCAGGAGTTCCTCTCGCCTTTCCTGTGGAGAGCGCCTCCTCTTGAGATGCGACGGGAACGCCGGGAATTCTTTCACGACCACGCAGGGAAAGGATCCCACCTCTCGAGCTAGGAGGCGGAAACGGGGCTCCTCTGGATGTGGGCGGGACTCTCGTGCTTCCTCTCGAGTAGAGACGGGTATGTCGGGTAACTTCTTGAGTTGCAGCAAAGGTGTCAAAGACCCTTTGGAAGTTCCAGAGGTTAGGTGTGACTAGCCTCGATACACCTCAGCGGAAATGGGCCTCATCTCGCCGGGAGGGGAGAACCTCCTGGATTTTCTCGAGTTGCGGCAGGTGCTCTCCACTTACGACGGGGACCTCAGGGACCCACTCTGCTGGCCTCAGGAAAGGCCAGTCTCCATGGGAGTTGCTCGGGGTCCGCTCGGGATTCCACTCCAGTCAATGCCGGGGCCTAAGACCTTGTGTGGAGTCGGTGCCGGAACCTGAGGATTCCTCTCCAGTGCCGTCATCTATCTTGGGGTACTTCTGGAGTCTCCCCAGGGGAGTCATTCCTCGTCTCGAGTGGGGGCATGCACATGCGCTTTCCCTCGAGCTGTAGCAGCAGTGTCGTGATTGCCTTCGCGTGGATCAAGGGATCTGTGGCTTTTGCTCGAGACTTTCCCACGAGGCTTTCCCACGAGGCTTTCCCACAAGGCTGTCCCACGTGCCACCGTGGTGTGAGTCGATCCTCGGCTTGAAAGTCGAGGCAGTGCAGGGAAAACAGTTTTCCCTGGAATGGACTGAGACATCTGGGGTCTCTGGGAATGGTGTCACGACCCTGGAGTTCCTCTCGCCTTTCCTGTGGAGAGTGCCTCCTCTTGAGATGCGACGGAAGCCCGGAATTCTTTCCCGACGACGCAGGGGAAGGTTCCCTCCTCTCGATCTAGGAGTGGGAAACGGGGCTCCTCTGGATGTGGGCCGGACTCTCCTGCTTCCTCTCGAGTGGAGACGGGTATGTCGGTGAACTTCTTGTGTTGCTGCAAGGGTGTGAAGGACCCTTTGGATATTCCAGAGTTTAGGTGTGATTTTCCTCGAGATACCTCAGCGGAAATGGGCCTCATCTCGCCTGGAGGGGAGAACCTCCTGGATTTTCTCGTGTTGCGGCAGGTGCTCTCGACTTACGCCTGGGATCTCAGGGACCCGCTCTCGTGGCCTCAGGAAAGGCCAGTCCCCATGCGAGTTGCTCGCGGGCCTCTCAGGATTCCTCTCCCGACGATGCCGGGGCCTAAGATCTTGTGTTGAGTCGGTTCCGGAAACCGAGCATTCCTCTCCAGTGCTGACATGGATGTTGGGGTACTTCTGAAGTCTCCCCAGGGAAATCAGTCCTCGTCTCTAGTGGGGGCATGCACGTGTGCTTTCCTCCCGAGCTGTAGCAGCAGTGTCACGCTTCCCTTCGCGTGGATCAAGGGATCTGTGGCTTACCCTCGAGGCTTTCCAACGAGGCTTTCCCAGAAGGCTGTCCCAGTGCCACTGTGGTGTGAGTCGATCCTCGGCTTGAAAGTCGAGGCAGTGCAGGGAAAACAGTTTTCCCTGGAATGGACTGAGACATCTGGGGGACTCTGGGAATGGCGGCACGACACTGGAGTTCCTCTCGCCTTTCTTGTAGAGAGTGCCTCCTCTTGAGATGGGACGGGAACGCCGGGAATTCTTTCCCGACCACGAAGGGAAAGGATCCCTCCTCTCGAGCTACCAGGCGGAAACGGGGCCACTCTGGATATGGGTGGGACCCTCAGGTTCCTCTTGAGTGGAGACGGGTATGTCGCGGAACTTCTTGAGTTGCAGCAATGTTGTGAAGGACCCTTTGGAAGTTCCAGAGTTTAAGTGTGATTACCCCCTAGTTGTCTCAGCGGAAATGAGCCTCATCTCGCCTGGAGGGGAGAACCTCCTGGATTTTCTCGAGTTGCGGCAGGTTCTCTCGACTTACGATGGGGACCTCAGGGACCCGCTCTGGTGGCCTCAGGAAAGGCCAGTCCCCATGCAAGTTGCTCTGGGGCCTCTGGGGATTCCTCTCCCGTAGATGCCAGGGTCTAAGACCTTGTGTGGAGTCGGTGCCGGAACCTGAGCATTCCTCTCAGGTGCTGACATGGATCTTGGGGTACTCTGGAGTCTCCCCAGGGGAGTCAGTTCTCGTCTCGAGTGGGGCTATGCACGTGAGCTTTCCTCCCGAGCTGTAGCAGCAGTGTCACGCTTCCCTTCACGTGGATCAAGGGATCTGTGGCTTTCCCTCGAGGCTTTCCCACGAGGCTTTCCCACAGGGCTGCCCCACGTGCCACTGTGGTGTGAGTTGATCCTCGTCCTGAAAGTGGAGGCAGTGCAGGGAATACAGGTTCCCTGGAATGGACTGAGACATATGGGGGACTCAGTGAATGGTGGCACGACCCTGGAGTTCCTCTCGCCTTTCCTGTGGAGAGCACCTCCTCTTGAGATGCGACAAGAATGCCAGGAATTCTTTCCCGACCACGCAGGGAAAGGATCCCTCCTCTGGAGCTAGGAGGCCGAAATGGGGCTCCTCTTGATGTGGGGGGAACTCTGGTGCTTCCTCTCGAGTGGAGACGCGTAAGTCGGGGAACTTCTTGAGTTGCCGAAAGGGTGTGAAGGACCCTTTGGAAGTTCCAGAGGTTAGGTGTGATTAGCCTCGAGACGCCTCAGCGGAAATGGGCCTCATCTCGCCTGGAGGGGATTACCTCCTGAATTTTCTCGAGTTGCGGCTGGCGATCTCGACTTACGACGGGGACCTCAGGGTCCCGCTCTGGTGGCCACAGGAAAGGCCAGTCCCCAAGCGAGTTGCTCGGGGGCCTCTCGGGATTCCTCTCCCGTCGATGCTGGGGCTTAAGACCTTGTGTGGAGTCTGTGCCGGAACCTGAGGATTGCTCTCCAGTGCTTACATGGATCTTGGGGTAATTCTGGAGTCTCTCCAGGGGAGTCAGTCATCGTCTCGAGTGGGGGCATGCACGTGCGCTTTCCTCCCGAGCTGTAGCATCAGTGTGGCGCTCCCCTTCGCGTGAATCAAGGGATCTGTGGCTTTCCCTCGAGGCTTTCCCACAAGGTTTTCCCACGAGGCTTCCCTACAGGGCTGTCCCACGTGCCACCATGGTGTGAGTCGATCCTCGGCTTGAAAGTCGAGGCATTGCAGGGAAAACAGGTTTCCCTGGAATGGCCTGAGAAATCAGGGGGACTCTGGGAATGGGGCCTGATCCTGGAGTTCCTCTCGTCTTCCCTGTGGAGATCGCCTCCTCTTGAGATGCGACGGGATCGCTAGGAATTCTTTCCCGACCATGCAGGGAAAGGATCCCTCCTCTCGAGCTAGCAGGCGGAAACGGGGCCACTCTGGAAGTAGGCGGGACTCTCGTGTTACTCTTGAGTGGAGACCGGTATGTCGGGGAACTTCTTGAGTTGCAGCAAGGGTGTGAAGGACCCTTTGGAAGTTCCAGATGTTAGATGTGATTAGCCTCGAGATGCCTCAGCGGAAATGGGCCTCATCTCGCCTGGAGGGGAGAACGTCCTGGATTTTCTCGAGTTGCGGCAGGTGCTCTCACCTTACGACGGGGACCTCAGGGACCCGCTCTGGTGGCCTCAGGAAAGGCCAGTCCCCATGCGAGTTGCTCGGGGGCCTCTCGGGATTCCTCTCCCGTCGATGCCTGGGCCTAAGATCTTGTGTGGAGTCGGTGCTGGAACCTGAGGATTCCTCTCCAGTGCTGACATGGATCTTGGGGTACTTCTGGAGTCTCTCAGGGCAGTCAGTCATCTACTCGAGTGGGGGCATGCACGTGCGCTTTCCTCCCGAGCCGTAGCAGCAGTGTCACGCTTCCCTTCGCGTGGATCAAGGGATCTGTGGCTTTCCCTCGAGGCTTTCCCACGAGGCTTTCCCACAGGTCTGTCCCACGTGCCACCGTGGTGTGAGTCGATCCTCGGCTTGAAAGTCGAGGCAGTGCAGGGAATACAGGTTTCCCTGGAATGGACTGAGACATCTGGTGGCTCTGGGAATGGTGGCACGACCCTGGAGTTCCTCTCGCCTTTCCTGTGGAGAGCGCCTCCTCTTAAGATGCGACAGGAACGCAGAGAATTCTTTCCCAACCACGCAGTGAAACGATCCCTCCTCTCGAGCTAGGAGGGGGAAACGGGGCTCCTCTGGATCAGGGCGGGAATCTTCGTGCTTCCTCTCGAGTGGAGAAGGGTATATCCGGGAGCTTCTTGAGTTGCAGCAAGGGTGTGAAGGACCCTTTGGAAGTTCCAGAGGTTAGGTGTGATTAGCCTCTAGACGCCTCAGCGGAAATGGGCCTCATCTCGCCTGGAGGGGAGAACCTGCTGGATTTTCTCGAGTTGCGGCAGGTGCTCTCGACTTACGACGGGGACCTCAGGGACCCACTCTGGTGGCCTCAGGAGAGGCCAGTCCCCATGCGAGTTGCTCGGGGGCCTCTCGGAATTCCTCTCCCGTTGATGTTGCGGCCTAAGACCTTGTGTGGTGGCGGTTCCGAAACCTGAGGATTCCTGTCCAGTGGTGACATGGATCTTGGGGTACTTCTGGAGTCTCCCCAGGGGAGTCAGTCCTCGTCTCGAGTGGGGGCATGCACGTGTGCTTTCCTCCCGATCTGTAGCAGCAGTGTCGCACTTTCCTTCGCGTGGATCAAGGGATTTGTGGCTTTCCCTCGAGGATTTCCCACGAGCCTTTCCCACGAGTCTTTCCCACAGGGCTGTCCCACCTGCCACCGTGATGTGAGTCGATCCTCGGCTTGACAGTCGAGGCAGTGCAGGGAAAACAGGGTTCCCTGGAATGGACTGAGATATCTGGGGGACTCTGGAATGGTGGCACAGCCCTGGAGTTCCTCTCGCCTTTCCTGTGGAGAGCGCCTCCTCTTGAGATGCGACGGGAATGCCAGGAATTCTTTCCCGACCACGCTGGGAAAGGATTCTCCTCTCGATCTAGGAAGCGGAAACGGGGCTCCTCTGGATGTGGGGAGAACTCTCGTTCTTCCTCTCGAGTGGAGACCGGTATGTCGGGGAACTTCTTGAGTTGCAGCAAGGGTGTGAAGGACCCTTTGGAAGTTCCAGAGGTTAGGTGTGATTAGCCTCGAGACGCCTCAGCGGAAATGGGCCTCATCTCGCCTGGAGGGGAGAACCTCCTGGATTTTCTCGAGTTGCGGCAGGTGCTCTCGACTTACGAATGGAACCTCAGGGACCCACTCCGGTGGCCTCAGGAAAGGCCAGTCCCCATGCGAGTTGCTCGGGGGCCTCTCGGGATTCCTCTCCCGTCGATGCTGGGGCCTAAGACCTTGTGTGGAGTCGGTGCCGAAATCTGAGGATTCCTCTCCAGTGCTGACATGGATCTTGGGGTACTTCTGGAGTTTCCACAGGGGAGTCAGTCCTCGTCTCGAGTGGGGGCATGCACATGCGCTTTTCTCCCGACCTGTAGGACCAGTGTCACGCTTCCCTTCGCATGGATCAGGGGATCTGTGGCTTTCGCTCGCGGTTTTCCCACGAGGATTTCCCACGAGACTTTCCCACGAGACTTTCCCTCAGGGCTATCTCACGTATCACCGTGTTGTGAGTCGATCCTCGCCTTGAATGTCGAGGCAGTGCAGGGAAAACAGGTTTCCCTGGAATGGACTGAGATATCTGGGGGACTCAGGGAATGGTGGCACGACCCTGGAGTTCCTCTCGCCTTTCCTGTGGAGAGCGCCTCCTCTTGAGATGCCATGGCAACGCCGTGAATTCTTTCCCGAACACACAGGGAAAGGATCCCTCCTCTCAAAAAAGGAGGCGGAAACAGGGCTCCTCTGGATGTGGGCGGGACTCTCGTGTTCCACTCAAGTTGAGACAGGTATGTCGGGGAACGTCTTTAGTTGCAGCAAGGGTGTGAAGGACCCTTTGGAAGCTCCAAAGGTTAGGTGTGATTAGCCTCGAGACGCCTCAGCAGAAATGGGCCTCATCTCGCCTTGATGGGAGAACCTCCTGGATTTCCTCGAGTTGCGGCATGTGCTCTCGACTTACGACGGGGACCTCAGGGACCTGTTCTGGTGGCCTCAGGAAAGGCCAGTACCCATGCGAGTTGCTCGTGGGCATCTCGGGATTCTTCTCCCGTCTATTTCGGGGCCTAAGATCTTGTGTGGAGTCGGGGCCGGAACCTGAGCATTCCTCTCCAGTGCTGACATGGATCTTGGGGTACTTTTGGAGTCTCCCCAGTGGAGTCAGACCTCGTCTCGAGTGGGGGCATGCACATGTGGTTTCCTCCGGAGCTGTAGCAGCAGTGTCACGCTTCCCTTCGCGTGGATCAAGGCATCAGGGGCTTTCCCTCGAGGCTTTCCCTCGAGTCTTTCCCACAGGGCTGTCCCACGTGCCACCGTGGTGTGAGTCGATCCTCGGCTTGAAAGTCGAGGCAGTGCAGGGAAAACTGGTTTCCCTGGAATGGACGGAGACATCTGGTTGACTCTGGGAATGGTGTCACGACCCTGGAGTTCCTCTCGCCTTTCCTGTGGAGAGCGCCTCCTCTTGAGATGCGACGGGAACGCCGGGAATTCTTTCCCGACCACGCAGGGAAAGGATCCCTACTCTCGAGAAGGAGACGGAAACGGGGCTCCTCTGGATGTGGCCGGGACTCTCGTGCTTCCTCTCGAGTGTAGACGGGAATGTCGGGGAACTTCTTGAGTTGCAGCAAGACTGTGAAGGACCCATTGTAAGTTCCAAAGGTTAGGTGTGACTAGCCTAGACACGCCTCAGCGGAAATGGGCCTCATCTCGCCTGGAGGGGAGAATCTCCTGGATGTTCTCGAGTTGCGGCCAGTGCTCTCGACTTACGACGGGGACCTCAGGGACCCGCTCTTGTGGCCTCAGGAAAGGCCAGTCCCCATGCGAGTTGCTCTGGGGACTCTCGGGATTCCTCTCCCGTCGATGCCGGGGGCTAAGATCTTGTGTGGAGTGGGTGCCGGTACCTGAGGATTCCTCTCCAGTGCTGACGTGGATCTTGGGGTATTTCTGGAGTCTCCCCAGGGGAGTCAGTCCTCGTCTCGAGTGGGGGCATGCACGTGCGCTTTCCTCCCGAGCTTTAGCAGCCGTGTCACGCTTCCCTTCCCATGCATCAAGCGATCAGGGGCTTTCCCACGAGGCTTTCCAACGAGGCTTTCCCACGAGGCTTTACCACAGGGCTGTCCCACGTGCCACGGTGGTGTGAGTCGATCCTCGGCTTGAATGTCGAGGCAGTGCAGGGAAAACAGGTTTCCCTGGAATGGACTGAGACATCTTGGGGATTCTGGCAATGTGGCATGACCCAGGAGTTCCTCTTGCATTTCCTGTGGAGAACGCCTCCTCTTGAGATGCGACGGATGCCGGGAATTCTTTCCGACCAAGCAGTGAAAGGATCCCTCCTCTCGAGCTAGGAGGCGGAAACGGTGCTCCTCTGGACGTGGGCGGGTCTCTCGTGCTTCCTCTCGAGTGGAGACGGGTATGTCGGGGAACTTCTTGAGTTGCAGCAAGGGTGTGAAGGACCCTATGGAAGTTCCAGAGGTTAGGTGTGATTAGCCTCGAGACGCCTCAGCGGAAATGGGCCTCATCTCGCCTGGAGGGGAGAACCTCTTGGATTTTCTCGAGTTGCGGCAGGTGCTCTCGACTTACGACGGGGACCTCAGGGACCCCTCTGGTGGCCTCAGGAAAGGCCAGTCCCCATGTGAGTTGCTCGGGTGCCTCTCGGGATTCCTCTCCCTTCGATGCCGGGGCCTAAGACCTTGTTTGGAGTCGGTGCCGGAACGTGAGGATTCCTCTCCAGTGCTGACGTGGATCTTGGGGTACTTCTGGACTCTCCCCAGGGGAGTCAGTCCTCGTCTCGAGTGGGGGCATGCACGTGTGCTCTCCTCCCGAGCTGAAGTAGCAGTGTCTCGCTTCCCTTCGCGTTGATCAAAGCATCTGTGACTTTCCCTCGAGGCTTTCCCATGAGGCTTTCCCACGAGGCTTTCCCACCAGGCTTTCCCACAGGGCTGTCCCACGTGCCACCATGGTGTGAGTCGATCCTCGGTTTGAAAGTCGAGGAAGTGCAGGGAAACAGGTTTCCCTGGAATGGACTGAGACATCTGGAAGACTCTGGGAATGGTGGCATGACCCTGGAGTTCCTCTCTCCTTTCCTGTGGAGAGCGCCTCCACTTGAGATGCGACGGGAATGCCAAGAATTCTTTCCCGAACACGCAGGGAAAGATCCCTCCTCTCGAGCTATGAGGCGGAATCGGGGCTCCTCTGGATGTGGGCAGGACTCTCGTGCTTCCTCTCGAGTGGAGACGGGTATGTCGGGGTACTTCTTGAGTTGCAGCAAGGCTGTGAAAGACCCTTGGAAGTTCCAGAGGTTAGGTGTGATTAGCCTCGAGATGCCTCAGCGGAAATGGGCCTCATCTTGCCTGGAGGGGAGAACCTCCTGAATTTTCTCGAGTTGCGGTAGGTGATCTCGACTTACGACGAGGACCTCAGGGACCCGCTCTGGTGGCCTCAGGAAAGGCCAGTCCCCTTGTGAGTTGCTCGGGAGCCTCGCGGGATTCCTCTCCCGTCGATGACAGGGCCTAAGACCTTGTGTGGAGTCAGTCCCGGAACCTGAGGATTCCTCTCCAGTGCTGACATGGATCTTGGGGTACTTCTGGAGTCTCCCCAGGGAGTCAGTCCTCATCTCGAGTGGGGCCATGCACGTGCGCTTTCCTCCCGTGCTGTAGCAGCAGTGTCACGCTTCCCTTCGCCTGGATCAAGGGATCTGTGGCTTTCAGTCGAGGCTTTCCCACGAGGCTTTCCCACGAGGCTTTCCCACAGGGATGTCCCACGTGCCACCGTGGTGTGAGTCAATCCTCGGCTTGAACGTCGAGGCAGTGCAGGGAAAACAGGTTTCCCTGGAATAGACTGAGACTTCTGGGGGACTCTGGGAATGGTGGCACGACACAGGAGTTCCTCTCGCCTTTCCTGTGGAGAGCGCCTTCTCTTGACATGCGACGGAAAAGCCGGGAATTCTTCCCCAACCACGCAGGGAAAGAATCCCTCCTCTAGATTTAGGAGGCGGAATCAGGGCTCCTCTGGATGTGGGCGGGACTCTCGTGCTTTCTCTCGAGTGGAGACGGGTATGTCGGGGAAATTCTTAAGTTGCAGCAAGGGTGTGAGGGACCCTTTGGAAGTTCCAGAGGTTAGGTGTGATTAGCCTCCAGACGCCTCAGCCGAAATGGGCCTCATCTCGCCTGGAGGGGAGAACCTCCTGGATGTTCTCGAGTTGCAGCAGGTGCTCTCGAATTACGATGGGGACCTCAGGTACGCGCTCTGGTGGCCTCAGGAAAGGCCAGTCCCCAATTTAGTTGCTGGGGGGGCCTCGCGGGATTCCTCTCCGTCGATGCCGGGGCCTAAGACCTTGTGTGGACTCGTTGCCGGAACCTGAGGATTCCTCTTCAGTGCTGACATGGAACTTGGGGTCCTTTTGGAGTCTCCCCAGGGGAGTCAGTCCTCGTCTCGAGTGGGGGCATGCAGGTGTGCTTTCCCTCCCGAGCTGTAAGAGCAGTGTCACGCTTCCCTTCGCGTGGATCAAGGGATCTGGCGGCTTTCCCTCGAGGCTTTCCCACGAGGCTTTCCCACGAGGCTTTCCACAGGGCTGTCCCAAGTGCCACCGTGGTGTGAGTCGATCCTCGGCTTGAAAGTGGAGGCAGTGCAGGGAAAACAGGTTTCCCTGGAATGGACTGAGACAGCTTGGGGACTCTGGGAATATGGCACGACACTGGGGTTCCTCTCGCCTTTCCTGTGGAGAGCGTCTCCACTTGAGATGCGACGGGAAACGCCGGGATTCTTTCCCGACCACGCAGGGAAAGGATCCCTCCTCTCGAGCTAGGAAGCGGAAACAGGGCTCCTCTGGATGTGGGCGGGACTCTCGTGCTTCCTCTCGAGTGGAGTCGGGTATGTCGGGGAACTTCTTTGAGTTGCAGCAACGGGTGTGAAGGACCCTTTGTAAGTTCCAGAGTTTAGGTGTGATTAGCCTAGAGACGCCTCAGCGGAAATGGGCCTCATCTCGCCAGGAGGGTAGAACCTCCTGGATTTTCTCGAGTTGCGGCAGGTGCTCTCGACTTACGACGGGGACCTCAGGGACCCGCTCTGGTGGCCTAAGGAAATGCCAGTCCCCTAGCGAGTTTGCTCGGGGGCCATTCGGGAATTCTCTCCCGTCGATGCGGGGCCTAAGACCTTGTGTGGAGTCCGTGCTGGAACCTGAGGATTCCTCTCCAGTGCTGACATGGATCTTGGGGTACTTCTGGAGTCTCCCCAGGGGAGTCAGTCCTCGTCCCGATTGGGGCATGAACGTGCTCTTTCCTCCCGAGCTGTAGCAGCAGTGTTACCCTTCCCTTCGCGTGGATCAAGGGATCTGTGGCTTTCCCTAGAGGCTTTCCCTCGAAGCTTTCCCATGAGGCTTTCCAACAGGCTGTCCCACGTGCCACCGTGGTGTGGAGTCGACCCTCGGCTTGAAAGTGGAGGCAGTGCAGGGAAAACAGGTTTCCCTGGAATGGACTGAGACATCTGGGGGACTCTGGGAATGCTGGCACGACCCTGGAGTTCCTCTCGCCTTTCCTGTGGGGAGCGCCTCCTCTTGAGATGCGACGGGAATGCGGAGAAATTCTTTCCCCACCACGCAGGGAAAGGATCCATCCTCTCAGGCTAGGAGGTGGAAACGGGTCTCCTCTGGATGGGCGGGACTCTCGTGCTTCCTCTCGAGTGGAGACGAGGATGTCGGGGAACTTCTTGAATTGCAGCAAGGGTGTGAAGGACCCTTTGGAAGTTCCAGAGTTAGGTGTGATTAGCCTCGAGACGCCTCAGCGGAAATGGGGCCTTATCTCGCCTGG
>NW_017195966.1:0-8698 GCF_001704415.2 Capra hircus
CTAAGACCTTGTGTGGAGTCGGGGCCGGAGCTGAGGATTCCCTCTCCAGTGCTGACATGGATTTTGGGGTACTTCTGGAGTCTCCACAAGGGAGTCAGGCCTCGTCTCGAGTGGGGCATGAGCGTGCCCTTTTCCTCCCCATGCTGTAGCAGTAGTGTCACGCTTCCCCTTGCGTGGACCAAGGATGCTGTGGCTTTCCCTCGATCTTCCCCACGAGGCTTTCCCACGAGGGCTGTCCCACGTGTCACGGTGGTGTGAGTCGATCCTCGCGTGAAAGCCGAGGCAGTGCAGGGAAAACAGGTTCCTGTGGAATGGACTGAGACATCTGGGGGCGTCTTGGAATGGTGCACGACCCTGCAGTTCCTCTCCCCTTTCCTTTCGAGAGCGCCTCCTCTTGAGATGCGATGGGAATGCCGGGAATTCTTTCCCGACCAAGCAGGGAAAGGATCCCCTCCTCTCGAGCTACTAGCCGGAAACGGACTCCTCTGGATGTGGCCGGGACCCTCGTGCTTCCTCTTGAGTGGAGACGGGTATGCCAGGGAACTTTTGAGTTGCAGCATGACTGTGAAAGACTCTTTGGAATTCCAGAGGTCACGTGTGATTAGCCTCCAGACACCTCAGGGGAAAAGGCTCATCTCGCCTGCAGGGGAGAACCTCCTGGATTTTACCGAGTTTGCGGCAGGTGCTCTCGACTTACGATGGGGACCTCATGGACCCGCTCTGGTGACCTCAGGAAAGGCCAGTCCCCATGCGAGTTGCTAGAGGCCCTGTCGCTATTCCTCTCCCGTTGATGCCAGGGCCTAAGACCTTGTGTGGAGTCGGGGCCGGAACCTGAGGATTCCTCTCCAGGGCTGACATGCATTTGGGGTACTTCTGGAGTCTCCCAGGGGAGTCAGTCCTAGTTCGAGTGGGGGCATGCACGTGCGCTTTCCTCCCGTGCTGTAGCAGCAGTGTCACGCTTCCCTTCGCGTGGATCAAGGGATCTGTGGCTTTCCCTCGAGGCTTTCCCACGAGGCTTTCCCACAGGGCTCTCCCACGTACCACCGTGGTGTGAGTCGATCCTCGGCGTGAAAGTCGAAGCAGTGCAGGGAAAACAGGATCCTCTGCAATGGACTGAGACATCTGGGGCACTCTTGGAATGGTGGCACTACCCATGAGTTCCTCTCGCCTTTCCTGTGCAGCGCGCCTCCTCTTGAGATGCATCGGAAACGTCGGGAATTCTTTCCGAGGAAGCAGGGAAGGATCCCTCATCTCGAGTTTGGAGGCGGAAACGGAGCTCCTCTGGAGTGGCCGGACCCTCGTGCTTCCTCTGGAGTGGAGACCGGTATGTCGGGGAACTTCTTGAGTTGTAGCAAGGGTGTGTAGGACCCTTTGGAAGTTCCAGAGTTTAGGTGTGATTACTCTCGAGACGCCGCAGAGAAAATGGGCCTCATCTCGACTGGAGCAGAGAACCTCCTGGATTTTCTCGAGTTGAGGCAGGTGCTCTCGACTTACGACCGTGACCTCAGGGACAGTGAAGCAGATGTGTCACGCTTCCCGTCGCGGGGATCAAGGGATCTGTGGCTTTCCCTCGAGGCTTTCCCACGAGGCTTTCCACAGGGCTGTCCCACGTGCCACATGGTGTGAGTGGATCCTCGGCGTGAAAGTCGAGGCAGTGCAGTGAAAACAGGTTCCTCTGAAATGGACTGAGACATCTGGGGGACTCTTGGAATGGTGGCACGACCCTGGAGTTCCTCTCGCCTTTCCTATTGAGAGCCTTGCTCTTGAGATGCCACAAGAATGCCGAAAAATCTTCCTGACTAAGCAGGATAGGATCCTTCATCTCGAGCTGCCAGGCGGAAACGGGGTTCCTCTGAATGTGGGCGGGACCCTCGTGCTTCCTCTCGTGTGGAGACGGGTATGTCGGGGAACTTCTTGAGTTGAAGCAAGGACCCTTTTGAATTTCCAGAGTTTAGGTGTGATGAGCCTCCAGACACCTCAGAGGAAATGGGCCTCATCTTGCCTGGAGGGGAGAACCTCCTGGATTTTCTAGAGTTGGGGCAGGGACTCTCGAGTTACGACGGGGACCTCAGGGACCGCTCTGGTGGCCTCAGGAAAGGCCAGTGCCCATGGGAGTTGCAAGAGGGCCTTTCGGGACTACTCTCCCGTCGATGTCGGGGCCTAAGACCTTGTGTGGAGTCGGGGCTGGAAGCTGAGGATTCCTCTCCAGTGCTACCATGGATCTTGGCGTAATTCTGGAGTCTCCCCTGGGGAGTCAGTGCTCATCGCGTGTGGGGGCATGCACGTGAGTTTTCCTCACGAACTGTAGCAGCAGTGTCACACTTCCCGTCGCATGGATCAAGGGATCTGTGGCTTTCCTCGACGCTTTACCACGAGGGTTTCCCACAGGTCTGTCCACGTTCCACCGTGGTGTGAGTCGATCCTCGCGTGAAAGTCGAGGCAGTGCAGGGAAAACAGGTTTCCCTGGAATGGACTGAGACATCTGGGGAACGCTGGGAATGGTGGCACGACCCTGGAGTTCCTCTCGCCTTTACTGTGTAGATCGCCTCCTCTTGAGATGCGATGTGAATGCCGGGATTTCTTTCCCGACCACGCAGGGAAATGATCCCTCCTCTCGAGCTAGGAGGCGGAAACGGGGCTCCTCTGGATGTGGGAGGGGAATCTCGTGCTTCATCTCGAGTGGAGACGGGTATGTCGGGGAACTTCTTGAGTTGCAGAAAGGGTGTGAAGGACCCTTTGTAAGTTCCAGAGGTTAGGTGTGATTAGCCTCGAGACGCCTCAGCGGAAATGGGCCTCATCTCCCTGGAGGGGAAAGCCTCCTGGATTTTCTCGAGTTGCGGCAGGTGCTCTCGACTTACGAAGGGGACCTCAGGGACCCGCTCTGGTGGCCTCAGGAAAGGCCAGTCCCCATGCGAGTTGCTCGGTGGCCCTCGGGATTCCTCTCCCGACGATGCCGGGGCCTAAACCTTGTGTGGAGTCGGTGCCGAACCTGAGGATTCCTCTCCAGTGCTGACATGGATCTTGGGGTACTTCTGGAGTCTCCCCAGGGGAGTCAGTCCTCGTCTCGAGTGGGGGCATGCACGTGCGCTTTCCTCCCGAGCTGCAGCAGCATTGTCACGGTTCCCTTCGCGTGGATCAAGGGAACTGTGGCTTTCCCTCGAGGCTTTCCCACGAGGCTTTCCCACGGGCTTTCCCACGAGGCTTTCCCACAGGGCTGTCCCACGTGCCACCGTGGTGTGAGTCGATCCTCGGCTAGAAAGTCGAGGCAGTGCAGGGAAAACAGGTTTCCCTGGAATGAACTGAGACATCTGGGGGACTCTGGGAATGGTGGCACGACCCTGGAGTTCCTCTCGCCTTTCCTGTGGAGAGCGCCTCCTCTTGAGATGCGACGGGAACGCCGGGAATACTTTCCGACCACGCAGGGAAAGGATCCCTCCTCTCGAGCTAGTAGGCGGAAACGGGGCTCCTCTGGATGTGGGCAGAACTCTCGTGCTTCCTCTCGAGTGGAGACGGGTATGTCGGGGAACTTCTTGAGTTGCAGCAAGGGTGTGAAGGACCCTTTGGAAGTTCCAGAGTTTAGGTGTGATTAGCGTCGAGACGCCTCAGCGGAAATGGGCCTCATCTCGCCTGGAGGGGAGAACCTCCTGGATTTTCTCGAGTTGTGGCAGGTGCTCTGGACTTACGACGGGGACCTCAGGGACCCGCTCTGGTGGCCTCAGGAAAGGCCAGTCCCCATGCAAGTTTCTCGGGGGCCTCTCGGGATTCCTCTCCCGTCGATGCCAGGGCCTAAGACCTTGTGTCGAGTCGGTGCTGGAACCTGAGGATTCCTCTCCCGTGCTGACATGGATCTTGGGGTACTTCTGGAGTCTCACCAGGGCAGTCAGACCTCGTCTCGATTGGGGGCATGCCTGTGCGCTTTCCTCCTGAGCTGCAGCAGCAGTGTCACGGTTCCCTTCGCGTGGATCAAGGGATCGGTGGCTTTCCCTCGAGGCTTTCTCTCTAGGTTTTCCAACGAGGCTTTCCCACAGGGCTGTCCCACGTGCCACTGTGGTGTGAGTCGATCCTCGGCTTGAAATTCGAAGCAGTTCAGGGAAAACAGGTTTCGCTGGAATGGACTGAGATATCTGAGGGACTCTGGGAATGGTGGTATGAACCTGGAGTTCCTCTCGCCTTTCCTGTGGAGAGCGCCTCCTCTTGAGATGCGACGGGAACGCCGGGAATTCTTTCCCGACCACGCAGGGAAAGGATCCCTCCTCTCAAGCTAGGAGGCAGAAACGGGGCTCCTCTGGATGTGGGGGGGACTCTCGTGCTTCCTCTCGAATGGAGACGGGTATGTCGGGGAACTTCTTGAGTTGCAGCAAGGGTGTGAAGGACCCTTTGTAAGTTGCAGAGTTTAGGTGTGATTAGCCTCGAGACGCCTCAGCGGAAATGGGCCTCATCTCGCCTGGAGGGGAGAACTTCCTGGATTTTCTCGAGTTGCGGCAGGTGCTCTCGACTTACGACGTGGACCTCAGGGACCCGCTCTGGTCGCCTCAGGAAAGGCCAGTCCCCATGCGAGTTGTTCGGGTGCCTCTCGGTGCCGGGGTCCAGCCCGGTGGATCCAGGGAACTCGAAGGGTGGACGGCGTTGGCGTGGAAAGACTTGTTTTTTTATTAATGTAAGATTAGATTAAGAAACTATAGTGTAGTAAGAAGGTTAAGTGGAGGAAGAGGGCTGAATAGCTTGGTTTACGCGCGGAAGGCCAATAAAATTCCAGACAAGGAATTTGCACCATCTACGTTGGGCCACCGGCGCCCGCTTGAATATCTAAGGGTGCCTCGCCTTAAGCTCCCTTTCGTGCGGGTCTTAACAGCCGGGCAAGTAAGTAGACCTGGCGAGCCTCCGCGCCCCAGATGGAGATTCAGCCTGAAGTTAAAGTAAAGAGCAGAGAGAGGAAAGGGGAGAGAAGAGGAGAGAGAGAGACATGGGGGGAGCCAGAGTCCCAAGAAACCAGGCCGAGAGACTAGTTCGAGAAACTGGTCCGAGAAACTGGTTGGTCCGATCCTGTATTGTTCAGAAGGCCTTTTATACTTTTGATAAAACATGGAGATCAATGGGTAACACAGAATTATGTAGCGTTCGCAGCCCAGACTCTTTCTATACATCATTTTGTATACAAAAGGTCTCAGGTGATTTACATTATCTTCTGGCCAAGAAGCTTGTTAACACTTTTTTATCTCTCTTCCTTAATGAATGTTGATTTTGTTTCCCCGAAGTGTTTTTCTTTAATTTGCATCTCCTTAAAGCATTAAAGTTACATCTCTATAGAACAAAGGTGCAGTGGGATATAACAAGAAGGTACTTAACTCGAAGATCTAATGTTGCTAATACCAGGTCTACTACTTGTTTTTCTATATACCAACTATATCTAAAAATAAAGGATATGAAAATTTGGCAGCAAGCATTGACTCAACAAATGAAACTTTTAATCAGTCCTATTCTAAAGATTTTGACTCTTCGGAAGCCCCTACATTCCTAGGATGTTTTAAGCTTCCTGTGCCTCCTGCGGTCAGGAGGCCTCAAACAATCACACTCGCAGAGTCCTGCAGGCAGGCTAGAAAGCCATCGGAGGGGTTTTTGGATTGAAACACTCTTTCAAATGCAGAAGACTAAAGCCCTAATTGACTTTTTCCAGAAAATGTCAGAAGAGTGGAAAAGCAGAGCACAAAAGCCGGCAGATTTTTGTTGGGGTACATGCTTAGGAATTTCCAGAGGGGTCCCTGAAGTCTGAGCACGCCTTGCGTATGTCAGCTTCCTTCCTCATGACCTTGTCACGGGCGGGATTCCTCACATTGGCTTCCGGCATCTCGGTATTCCTTTCCCGTCGATGCCGGGGCCTAAGACCTTGTGTGGAGTCAGTGCCGGAACCTGAGGATTCCTCTCCAGTGCTGACATGGATCTTGGGGTACGTCTGGAGTCTCCCCAGGGGAGTCAGTCCTCGTCTCGAGTGGGGCATGCACGTTCGCTTTTCTCCCGAGCTGTAGCAGCAGTGTCACGCTTCCCTTCACGTGGATCAAGGGATCTGAGGCTTTCCCTCGAGGCTTTCCCACGAGGCTTTCCCACAGGGCTGTCCCACGAGTCACTGTGGTGTGAGTCCATACTCGGCTTGAAAGTCGAGGCAGTGCAGGGAAAACAGGTTTCCCTGGAATGAACTGAGACATCTGGGAGACTCTGGAATGGTGGCACGACCCTGGAGTTCCTCTCGCCTTTCCTGTGGAGAGCGCCTCTTCTTGAGATGCAACAGGAACGCCGGGAATTCTTTCCCGAACACGCAGGGAAAGGATCCCTCCTCTCGAGCTAGGAGGCGGAAACGGGGCTTCTCTGGATGAGGGCGGGACTCTCGTGTTTCCCCTCGAGTGGAGACGGGTATGTCGGGGAACTTCTTGAGTTGCAGCAAGGGTGTGAAGGACCCTTTGTAAGTTCCAGAGGTTAGGTGTGATTAGCCTCGAGACGCCTCAGCGGAAATGGGCCTCATCTCCCGTGGAGCGGAGAACCTCCTGGATTTTCTCGAGTTGCGGCAGGTGCTCTCAACTTACGACGGGGACCTCAGGGACCCGCTCTGTTGGCCTCAGGAAAGGCCAGTCCCCATGCGAGTTGCTCTGGGGCCTCTCGGATTCCTCTCCCGTCGATGCCGGGCCTAAGACATTGTGTGGAGTCGCTGCCGAAACCTGAGGATTCCTCTCCAGTGCTGACATGGATTTGGGGTACTTTTGGAGTCTCCAGAGGGGAGTCAGTCCTCGTCTCGAATTGGGGCATTCACGTGCGATTTCCTCTCGAGCTGTAGCAGCAGTGTCACGCTTCTCTTCCCGTGGATCAAGGGATCTGTGGCTTTCCCTCGAGGCTTGCCCACGAGGCTTTCCCACAGGGTTGTCCCACAAGCCACCGTGGTGTGAGTCGATCCTCGGCTTTAAAGTCGTGGCAGTGCAGGGAACACAGGTTTCCCTGGAATGGACTGAGACATCTGGGGACTCTGGAATGGTGGCACGACCCTGGATTACCTCTCGCCCTTCCTGTGGAGAGCCCCTCCTCTTGAGATGCGACGGGAACGCCGGGAATTCTTTCCCGACCACGCAGGGAAAGGATCCCAGCTCACGAGCTAGGAGGCGGAAACGGGGCTCCTCTGGATGAGGGAGGGACTCTCCTCATTCCTCTCGAGTGGAAACGGGTATGTCGGGGAACTTCTTGAGTTGCAGCAAGGGTGTGAAGGATCCTTTGGAAGTTCCAGAGGTTAGATGTGATTACCCTCGAGACGCCTCTCTGGAAATGGGCATCATCTCGCTTAGAGGGGAGAACCTCCTGGATTTTCTCGAGTTGCGGCAGGTGCCCTCGACTTACGACGGGGCCCAAAGGGACCCGCTCTGGTGGCCTCAGGAAAGGTCAGTCCCCATGCGAGTTGCTCGGGGCCTCTCGGTATTGCTCTGCCATCGATGCCAGGGCCTAAGACCTTGTGTGGAGTCGGTGCTGGAACCTGAGGATTTCTCTCCAGTGCTGACATGGATCTTGGGGTACTTCTGGAGTCTCCCCTGGGAGTCAGTCCTCGTCTCGTGTGGGGGCATGCCCGTGCGCTTACCTTCCAAGCTCTATCAGCAGTGTCACGCTTCCCTTCACGTGGATCAAGGGATCTGTGGCTTTACCTCGAGGCTTTTCCCACGAGGCTTTCCCTCGAGGCTTTCCCACAGGGCTCTCCCACGTGCCACCGTGGTGTGACTCTATCCTCGATTGAAAGTCGAGGCAGTGCAGGGTAAACAGGTTTCCCTGGAATGGACTGAGACATCCGGGGCATTCAGGGAATGGTGGCACGACCTGGAGTTCCTCTCACCTTTACTGTTTAGAGCCCCTCCTCTTGAGATGCGACGGGAACGCCGGGAATTCTTTCCGGACACGCAGGGAAAGGATCCCTCCTCTCGAGCTAGGAGGCGGAAACACGGCTCATCTGAATGTGGGCTGGACTCTCGCTTCCTCTCGAGTGGAGACGGGTATGTCGGGAACTTCTTGAGTTGAAGCAAAGGTGTGAAGGACCCTTTCGAAGTTCCCGAGTTTAGGTGTGATTAGACTCGAGACATCTCAGCGGAAAAGGGCCTCATCTCGCCTGGAGGGGAGAACCTCCTGGATTTTCTCGAGTTGCGGCAGGTGCTCTCGACTTAGGACGGGGACCTCAGGGACACCGCTCTGGTGGCCTCAGGAAAGGCCAGTACCCATGCGAGTTGCTCAGAGGCTTTCGGAATTCCTCTCCCATTGATGCCGTGCCCTAAGACCTTGTGTCGTGTCGGTGGCCGGAACCTGAGGATTCCTCTCCAGTGCTGACATGGATCTTGGGTACTTCTGGAGTCTCCCCAGGGGAGTCAGTCCTCGTCTCGAGGGGGGGCTTGCACGTGTGCTTTCCTCCAGAGCTGTAGCAGCAGTGTCACGCTTCCTTCGTGTGGATCAAGGGATCAGTGGCTTTCCCTCGAGGCTTTCCACGAGGGCTTTCCCCACGGGCTTTCCCCACAGGGCTTTCCTCGTGCAACCGTGATGTGAGTCGATCCTCGGCTTGAAAGTGAGGCAGTGCCAGGAAAAACAGGTTTCCCTGGAATGGACTGAGACATCTGGGGACTCTGGGAATGGTGGCATGACCTGGAGTTCCTCTCGCCTTTCCTGTGGAGAGCGCCTCCTCTTGAGA
>NW_017195967.1:0-8698 GCF_001704415.2 Capra hircus
CCAAATCTGTCTATAGCCTTTTAGATGACAAGTAGCCATTTAATCTTTGCTTGAATACTTCCAGCAACGGGGAGCTCACTATTCACCAAGGTTTTAAACTCTCTCTCACCTCTTATAGCATTTTTATCCTGCATACCACCTTTTCTAATCCCACACAACTCCTTTTCAGTAGTATATGTTGGCCAGGAGCTGCGCTAGTCTCTCTCAGCAATCTAAGAAACGTCTTGTCTATTGTCTAACAGCCATGACATTTTATATCTTTAAAAAATTTTAAAGGCCAAGAAGCTGCAATTTTTGCACCAAAAAAGCTAGATCTAGATCCTCTGGGGCTTTTTTTGTCTGGTTTTTCTGTCTGGTAATAAGGTAAAAGCAAAAGCTGTGCTATTTTTTAATTTTAATTACACAGTTTTTAGCAGGTGGCGATATCAAAACTTCAATTTTTTAGTATAATCAGAATTTACTACACAAGAACTAACCGAAATTTTTTGAAAAGAAAGCAAGCTATGCCCCAGCACAAGTCTTACAATGTCCTCAGGAAGGGGACTAGCCACTGGAATCTGAGTCAGGAGCTATTATTATTAAGGTGGTGGAACTGAGGTCCAGGCCTGAGCTACCTGGGGTTGTTTGGTAACGGCTTGTTATCTCTGTTTAGCAAGACATTTTGGCAAAAAATGTTCTATTTGGCCTCAAGAGAAACATTTTGCATTTGTAAGTCCTTTTTATTACGAATATTTTTCTTTTTTTTCCTGTTTTTTTCCTTTTTCTTTTTTTTGTTGGGTGAGGCCCCTCCTGAGGGGATTTTATGCAAGGAGCAAGCTCTGTTTTAAAAGCTCTTTTGCTCAAAAAATATTGTCACTATCGTTTTCAAACTTAAGCAATGTTCTGGGAGGCTTTGGATATAAAGTGGGGAGTTCTTAAGCCCTGGGGAGGCGCAAGCAGAGGTTGCAGTGGTCGCCTTAAATAAGAACTCTTTAAAGGTTTGGTTTGTGTAGAGGGGAGGGGCTCTCCAGGGCGCTCGGCCGCTGCGTCCTATAAGCACCCTCCTTCCTCGGGAGGAAGAGTACAGTCTCTCTCCTTTTGTTTGCCAATGGCAGAAAATATGATCTGCGTAATAGGTGGAGACCCACTACGATCCACTGCTATAGTCTCTCCCATAGGCTATCTAACTAACAGCCTCATGACGGGGGTCCAGAACATTTGTAATAATATTTTACAGAGCAAAAGCTTTTACAGGCCCATGCAAAGTATAATTAGTTTTTAGCTGTTTTTATTACCTTTATCCAAGTATCTAAATCTCTTTTCTGGAAACCAAGGACATTGGTCTCGTAACACGAGCCTTTAATCTTTAATTTGTCTTTTTTGTTTAACAGTTACAAAATTACTTGTATAAAGAGGTGTCATTGTTTTTGAGTCATTGTTACCCGTGTCAGAAAATTAAGAGTTATAGAAAAGTCTGCCTTGACAAAAAGGTTTTACCTTAGCCAAGGGGGTTTTGTTTTAAACCCTAAGATAGCAGGTTTCTTTTCAACCTCTAGAGCACCAGGTTTCTCTTAAACCCTTGAACACTTCCCACTCGTCCTCACCCTGTCTATCCTACAGGGGGTCCGGGCACCCTGAGTGGGGTCCTAGCCGTCCCGAACACTCAACACTGGGGAGTACCCGAAAGTACTCCGGGGGGAGTGATTATCACTCCGGGGGGAGCAACAGAGAGTGCTCCGGGGGAGCAACAGAGAGTGCTCCGGGGGGAGCTTTTGCTCCGAGGAACCTACCTTTGAATAGCCTGTTCCGGGCACCACTTGCTGGGGTCCAGCCCGGTGGATCCAGGGAATTCGAAGGGTGGACGGCGTTGGCGTGGAAAGACTTGTTTGTTTATTAATGTAAGATTAGATTAAGAAACTATAGTGTAGTAAGAAGATTAAGTGGAGGAAGAGGGCTGAATAGCTTGGTTTACGCGGAAGGCCAATAAAATTCCAGACAAGGAATTTGCACCATCTACGTTGGGCCACCGGCGCACGCTTGAATATCTAAGGGTGCCTCGCCTTAAGCTCCCTTTCGTGCGGGTCTTAACAGCCGGGGCAAGTAAGTAGACCTGGCGAGCCTCCGCGCCCCAGATGGAGATTCAGCCTGAAGTTAAAGTAAAGAGCAGAGAGAGGGAAGGGGAGAGAAGAAGAGAGAGAGAGAGACATGGGGGGAGCCAGAGTCCCAAGAAACCAGGCCGAGAGACTAGTTCGAGAAACTGGCCCCCATCCTTTATTGTTCAGAAGGCCTTTTATACTTTTGATAAAACACGGAGATCAATTGGTAACACAAAATTATGTAGCGTTCGCAACCCAGATTCTTTCCGTATATCATTTTGTATACAAAAGGTCTCAGGTGATTTACATTATCTTTTGGCCAAGAGGCTTGTTAACACTTTTTGGCTCTCTTCCTTAATGAATGTTAATTTTGTTTCCCCTGAAGTGTTTTTTTTTTTAATCTGCATCTCCTTAAAGCATTAAAGTTACATCTCTATAGAACAAAGGTGCAGTGGGATATAACAAAGAAGGTACTTAACTCAAAGATCTAATGTTGCTAATACCAGGTCTACTACTTGTTTTTCTATATACCAACTATATCTAAAAATAAAGGATATGAAAATTTGGCAGCAAGCATTGACCCAAAAATGAAACCATTAATCAGTCCTATTCTAAAGATTTTGACTCCTCGGAAGCTCCTACATTCCTAGGATGTTTTAAGCTTCTGTGCCTCCTGCGGTCAGGAGGCCTCAAACAATCACATGCGCAGCTGCACGAGTCGTGCAGGCAGGCTAGAAAGCCATCGGAGGGGTTTTTTGGATTGAAACACTCTTTCAAATGCAGAAGACTAAAGCCCTGAATTGACTTTTTCCAGAAAATGTCAGAAGAGTGGAAAAGCAGAGCACAAAAGCCGGCAGATTTTTGTTGGGTACGTGCTTAGGAATTTGCAGAGGGGTCCCTGAAGTCTGAGCACGCTTTGTGTATGTCAGCTTCCTTCCTCATGACCTTGTCACGGGCGGGATTCCTCACACTGGCTCCCAGCAGGTGCCGGAACCTGAGGATTCCTCTCCAGTGCTGACATGGATCTTGGGGTCCTTCGGGAGTCCCTCGTCTCGAGTGGGGGCATGTACATGCGCTTTCCTCCCAGCTGTAGCAGCAGTGTCACGCTTCCCTTCGCGTGGAACAAGGGGTCTGGGCATTCCCTCGAGGCTTTCCCAAAGGCTTTCCCCCTGAGGCTTTCCCACAGGGCTGTCCCACGTGCCACCGTGTTGTGAGTCGATCCTCGGCTTGAAAGTCGAGGCAGTGCAGGGAAAACTGGTTTCCCTGGAATGGACTGAGACATCTGGGGGACTCTGGGAATGGTGGCACGGCCTGGAGTTCCTCTCGCCTTTCCTGTGGAGAGCGCCTCCTCTTGAGATGCGACGGGAACGCCGGGAATTCTTTCCCGACCACGCAGGTAAAGGATCCCTCCTCTCGAGCTAGGAGCCCGAAACGGGGCTCCTCTGGATGTGGGCGGGACTCTCGTGCTTCCTCTTGAGTGGAGACCGGGTATGTCGCGGAACTTCTTGAGTTCAGCAAGGGTGTGAAGGACCCTTTGGAAGTTCCAGAGTTTAGGTGTGAATAGCCTCTAGTCGGCCTCAGCGGAAATGGGCCTCATCTCGCTTGGAACGGAGAACCTCCTGGATTTTCTCGAGTTGCGGGCTGGTGCTCTCGACTTACGACGGGGACCTCAGGGACCCGCTGTGGTGGCCTCAGGAAAGGGCAGTCCCCATGCGAGTTGCTCGGGGGCCTCTCGGGATTCGTCTCCCGTCGATGTCAGGGCCTCAGACCTTGTGTGGAGTCGGTGCCGGTATCTGAGGATTCCTCTCCAGTGCTGACATGGATCTTGGGGTACTTCTGGAGTCTCCCCAGGGGAGTCAGTCCTGGTCTCGAGTGGGGGGCATGCACGTGGGGTTTCCTCCCGAGCTGTAGCAGCAGTGTCACGCTTCCCTTCGCCTGGATCATGGGATCTGTGGCTTTCCCTCGAGGTTTTCTCAGGATACTTTCCCACGAGGCTTTCTCCACAGGGCTGTCCCACATGCCACCGTGGTGTGAGTCGATCCTCAGCTTGAAAGTCGAGGCAGTGCAGGGAAAATAGGTTTCCGTGGAATGGAATGAGACATCTGGAGGAGTGTGGGAACGGTGGCACGAACCTGGAGTTCCTCTCGCCGTTTCAAGTTGAGAGCGCCTCCTCTTGAGATGCGACGGGAACTCCGGGAATACTTTCCCGACCACGGCAGGGAAAGGATCCCCTCCTCTAGAGCTATGGAGGAAGAAACGGGGCTCCTCTGTATGTGGGCGGACTCTCGTCCTTCTTCTCGAGTGGAGTCGGGTATGACGGGGAACTTCTTGAGTTGCAGCAAGGGTGTGAAGGACCCTTTGGGAAGTTCCAGAGGTTAGGTGTGATTAGCGTCGAGACGCCTCAGGCGAAATGGGGCCTCATCTCGCCTGGAGGGGAGAACCTCCTGGATTTTCAAGAGTTGTGGCAGGTGCTCTCGACTTACCGATGGGGACTTCAGGGACCCGCTCTGGTGCCTCTGGAAAGGCCAGTCCCCATGCCAGTTGCTCGGGGCCTCTCGGGATTCTTCTCCCGGCGATGCGGGGGCCTAAGACCTTGTGTGGAGTCGGTGCCGGAACCTGAGGATTCCTCTCCTGTGCTGACATGGATCTTGGGGTACTGCTGGAGTCTTCCCCAGGGGAGTCACTTCTCGTCTCGAGTGGGGGCATGCACGTGCGCTTTCCTCCCGAGCTGTAGCATCATTGTCACGCTTCCCATCGCGTGATCAAGGGATCAGGGTTTCCCAGGAGGCTTTCCTGAGGCTTGCCCACGAGGCTTTCGCACAGGGCTGTCCCACGTGCCACTGTGTGTGAGTCGATCCTCGGCTTGAAAAGTCGAGGCAGTGCAGGGAAAACAGGTTTCCCTGGAATGTACTGAGACATCTGGGGGACTCAGGGAACGATGGCACGACCCTGGAGTTCCTCTCGCCTTTCCTGTGGAGAGCGCCTCCTCTTGAGATGCGACGGGAACGCTGGGAATTCTTTCTCGACCCGCAGGGAAAGGATCCCTCCTCTCGAGCTAGGAGGCGGAAACGGGGCTCCTCTGGATGTAGGCGGGACTCTCGTGCTTCCTCTCGAGTGAGACGGGTATGTCGGGGAACATCTTGAGTTGCAACAAGGGTGTGAAGGACCCTTTGTAAGTTCCAGGGTTTGGTGTGATTAGCCTCGAGACGCCTCAGCGGAAATGGGCCTCATCTTGACCTGAGGGGAGGGAAGTTCTCGAGTTGTGGCAACTTACGCGGGGAGGGAATTTCGCGAAATACCAGATCAACCTCGAGAGAGAGGCGATGTTTCGCTGAGGCGTCTCGAGGCTAATCACCGAAACAGGGTCTTCACAGAACTCAAGAAGTTCCCCGACATACCCGTCTCCACTCGAGAGGAAGCACGAGAGTCCCGCCTACATCCAGAGGAGCCCCGTTTCCGCCTCCTAGCTCGAGAGGAGGGATCCTTTCCCTGCGTGGTCTGGGAAGTATTCCCAGGCGTTCCCGCGTCGCATCTCAAAGAGGAGCGCTCTCACTTGAAAGGGAGAGGAACTCCAGGTTCGTGCCACCGTTCCCAGAGTCCCCAGATGTCTCATTCCATTCCAGGGAAACCTGTTTTCCCTGCACTGCCTCGACTTTCAAGCGAGATCGACTCACACCACGGTGGCAGTGGGACAGCCCTGTGGAAAGCCTCGTGGAAAGTTCATGAGAAAACCTCTAGGGAAAGCCACAGATCCCTGATCCACGCGAAGGGAAGCGTGACACTGCTGCTACAGCTCGGGAGGAAACGCACGTGCATGCCCCCGACTCGAGACGAGGAGTGACTCCCCTGGGAGACTCCAGCAGTACCCCAAGATCCATGTCAGCACAGGGAGAGGAATCCTCAGTCCGGCACCGACTCCACACAAGGTCTTAGGCCCCGGCATCGCCGGAGACGAATCCCGAGAGGCGCCCGAGCAACTGGCATGGGGACTGGCCTTTCCAGAGGCCACCAGAGCGGGTCCCTGAGTCCCCTGGTAAGTCGAGAGCACCTGCCGCAACTCTTGAAAATCCAGGAGGTTCTCGTTCCAGGCGAGATGAGGCCCATTTCCGCTGAGGCGCTGCACGCTAATCACACCTAACCTCTGGAACTTCCCAAAGGTCCTTCACACCCTTGCTGCAACTCAAGAAGTTCCCCGTCATACCCGACTCCACTCGAGAAGAAGGACGAGAGTCCCGCCCACATACAGAGGAGCCCCGTTTTCCTCATAGCTCTAGAGGAGGGATCCTTTCCCTGCGTGGTCGGAAAGTATTCCCGGAGTTCCCGTCGCATCTCAAGAGGAGGCGCTCTCAACTTGAAACGGCGAGAGGAACTCCAGGTTCGTGCCACCGTTCCCACACTCTCCAGATGTCTCATCCATTCCACGGAAACCTTTTTCCCTGCACTGCCTCGACTTTCAAGCCTGAGGATCGACTCACACCACGGTGGCAGTGGGACAGCCCTGTGGAAAGCCTCGTGGAAAGTATCCTGAGAAACCTCGAGGGAAAGCCACAGATCCCATTGATCCAGGCGAAGGGAAGCGTGACACTGCTGCTACAGCTCGGGAGGAAACCCCACGTGCATGCCCCCACTCGAGACGAGGACTGACTCCCCTGGGAGACTCCAGAAGTACCCCAAGATCCATGTCAGCACTGGAGAGGAATCCTCAGATACCGGCACCGACTCCACACAAGTCTGAGGCCCTGACATCGACGGGAGACGAATCCCGAGAGGCCCCCGAGCAACTCGCATGGGGACTGCCCTTTCCTGAGGCCACCAGCGGTTCCCAGAGGTCCCCGTCGTAAGTCGAGAGCACCAGCCGCAACTCGAGAAATCCAGGAGGTTCTCCGTTCCAAGCGAGATGAGGCCCATTTCGCTGAGGCGACTAGAGGCTATTCACACCTAAACTCTGGAACTTCCAAAGGACCTTCACACCCTTGCTGAAACTCAAGAAGTTCCGCGACATACCCGTCTCCACTCAAGAGGAAGCACGAGAGTCCCGCCCACATCCAGAGGAGCCCCGTTTCGGGCCTCCTAGCTCGAGAGGAGGGATCCTTTACCTGCGTGGTCGGGAAAGAATTCCCGGCGTTCCCGTCGCATCTCAAGAGGAGGCGCTCTCCACAGGAAAGGCGAGAGGAACTCCAGGGCGTGCCACCATTCCCAGAGTCCCCCAGATGTCTCAGTCCATTCCAGGGAAACCAGTTTTCCCTGCACTGCCTCGACTTTCAAGCCGAGGATCGACTCACAACACGGTGGCACGTGGGACAGCCCTGTGGGAAAGCCTCAGGGGGAAAGCCTTTTGGGAAAGCCTCGAGGGAATGCCCCAGACCCCTTGTTCCACGCGAAGGGAAGCGTGACACTGCTGCTACAGCTGGGGAGGAAAGCGCATGTACATGCCCCCACTCGAGACGAGGACTGACTCCCCTGGGAGACTCCAGACGTACCCCAAGATCCATGTCAGCACTGGAGAGGAATCCTCAGGTTCCGGCACCTGCTGGAGGCCAGTGTGAGGAATCCCGCCCGTACAAGGTCATGAGGAAGGAAGCTGACATACACAAGGCGTGCTCAGACTTCAGGGACCCCTCTGCAAATTCCTAAGCACGTACCCCAACAAAAATCTGCCGGCTTTTGTGCTCTGCTTTTCCACTCTTCTGACATTTTCTGGAAAAAGTCAATTCAGGGCTTTAGTCTTCTGCATTTGAAAGAGTGTTTCAATCCAAAAACCCCTCCGATGGCTTTCTAGCCTGCCTGCACGACTCGTGCAGCTGCGCATGTGATTGTTTGAGGCCTCCTGACCGCAGCAGAGGCACAGAAAGCTTAAAACATCCTAGGAATGTAGGAGCTTCCGAGGAGTCAAAATCTTTAGAATAGGACTGATTAATGGTTTCATTTTTTGGGTCAATGCTTGCTGCCAAATTTTCATATCCTTTATTTTTAGATATAGTTGGTATATAGAAAAACAAGTAGTAGACCTGGTATTAGCAACATTAGATCTTTGAGTTAAGTACCTTCTTTGTTATATCCCACTGCACCTTTGTTCTATAGAGATGTAACTTTAATGCTTTAAGGAGATGCAGATTAAAAAAAAAACACTTCAGGGGAAACAAAATAACATTCATTAAGGAAAAGAGCCAAAAAGTGTTAACAAGCCTCTTGGCCAAAAAGATAATGTAAATCACCTGAGAGAATTTTGCACCATCATACGTTGGGCTACCGGCCCGCTTGATATATCTAAGGGTGGCCTCGGCCTTAAGGCTCCTTTCGTGGCGGGTCTTACAGCCGGGGCAAGTAAGTAGACCTGGCGAGGCCTCCGCCCCAGATGGAGATTCAGCCTGAAGTTAAAGTAAAGAGCAGAGAGAGGGAAGGGGAGAGAAGAAGAGAGAGAGAGAGACATGGGGGGAGCCAGAGTCCCAACGAAACCAAGGCCGATGAGACTAGTTCGAGAAACGTGGCCCCCAATCCTTAGTATGTTCAGAAGGCCTTTTATACTTTGATAAAACACCGGAGATCAATGGTAACACAAAATTATTAGGGCGTTCGGCAACCCGATCTTTCCGTATATCAGATTTTTGTATACAAAAGGTCTG
>NW_017195968.1:0-8698 GCF_001704415.2 Capra hircus
GACTTTCGTTTTTTTTTTTTTTTAATTTTATTTTTTTATTTTAAATTTTAAAATCTTTAATTCTTACATGCGTTCCCAAACATGAACCCCCCTCCCACCTCCCTCCCCATAACATCTCTCTGGGTCATCCCCATGCACCAGCTCCAAGCATGCTGTATCCTGCATCAGACATAGACTGGCGATTCAATTCTTACATGATAGTATACATGTTAGAATGTCATTCTCCCAAATCATCCCACCCTCTCCCTCCCTCTGAGTCCAAAAGTCCATTATAACACATCTGTGTCTCTTTCCCTGTCTTGCATACAGGGTCGTCATTGCCATCTTCCTAAATTCCATATATATGTGTTAGTATACTGTATTGGTGTTTTTCTTTCTGGCTTACTTCACTCTGTATAATCGGCTCCAGTTTCATCCATCTCATCAGAACTGATTCAAATGAATTCTTTTTATGGCTGAGTAATACTCCATTGTGTATATGTACCACAGCTTTCTTATCCATTCATCTGCTGATGGACATCTAGGTTGTTTTCCATGTCCTAGCTATTATAAACAGTGCTGCGATGAACATTGGGGTACATGTGTCTCTTTCAATTCTGGTTTCCTCGGTGTGTATGCCCAGAAGTGGGATTGCTGGGTCATAAGGTAGTTCTATTGCAATTTTTTAAGGAATCTCCACACTGTTCTCCATAGTGGCTGTACTAGTTTGCATTCCCACCAACAGTGTAAGGGTTCCCTTTTCTCCACACCCTCTCCAGCATTTATTGCTTGCAGATTTTTGGATCGCAGCCATTCTGACTGGTGTGAAGTGGTACCTCATTGTGGTTTTGATTTGCATTTCTCTAATAATGAGTGATGTTGAGCATCTTTTCATGTGTTTGTTAGCCATCCATATGTCTTCTTTGGAGAAATGTCTATTTAGTTCTTTGGCCCATTTTTTGATTGGGTCGTTTATTTTTCTGGAATTGAGCTGCAGAAGTTGTTTGTATATTTTTGAGATTAGTTGTTTGTCAGTTGCTTCATTTGCTATTATTTTCTCCCATTCAGAAGGCTGTCTTTTCACCTTGCTTATATTTCCTTTGTTGTGCAGAAGCTTTTAATTTTAATTAGATCCCATTTGTTTATTTTTGCTTTTATTTCCAGAATTCTGGGAGGTGGATCATAGAGGATCCTGCTGTGATTTATGTCGGAGAGTGTTTTGCCTATGTTCTCCTCTAGGAGTTTTATAGTTTCTGGTCTTACATTTAGATCTTTAATCCATTTTGAGTTTATTTTTGTGTGCGGTGTTAGAAAGTGATCTAGTTTCATTCTTTTACAAGTGGTTGACCAGTTTTCCCAGCACCACTTGTTAAAGAGATTGTCTTTACTCCATTGTATATTCTTGCCTCCTTTGTCAAAGATAAGGTGTCCATATGTGTGTGGATTTATCTCTGGGCTTTCTATTTTGTTCCATTGATCTATATGTCTGTCTTTGTGCCAGTACCATACTGTCTTGATGACTGTGGCTTTGTAGTAGATCCTGAAGTCAGGTAAGTTGATTCCTCCAGTTCCATTCTTCTTTCTCAAGATTGCTTTGGCTATTCGAGGTTTTTTGTGTTTCCATACAAATCTTGAAATTATTTGTTCTAGTTCTGTGAAAAATGTGGCTGGTAGCTTGATAGGGATTGCATTGAATTTGTAAATTGCTTTGGGTAGTATACTCATTTTCACTATATTGATTCTTCCGATCCATGAACATGGTATATTTCTCCATCTATTAGTGTCCTCTTTGATTTCTTTCATCAGTGTTTTATAGTTTTCTATATATAGGTCTTTAGTTTCTTTAGGTAGATATATTCCTAAGTATTTTATTCTTTTCGTTGCAATGGTGAATGGAATTGTTTCCTTAATTTCTTTTTCTACTTTCTCATTATTCGTGTATAGGAATGCAAGGGATTTCTGTGTGTTGATTTTATATCCTGCAACTTTACTATATTCATTGATTAGCTCTAGTAATTTTCTGGTGGAGTCTTTAGGGTTTTCCATGTAGAGGATCATGTCATGTGCAAACAGTGAGAGTTTTACTTCTTCTTTTCCAATTTGGATTCCTTTTATTTCTTTTTCTGCTCTAATTGCTGTGGCCAAAACTTCCAGAACTATGTTGAATAGTAGCGGTGAAAGTGGACACCCTTGTCTTGTTCCTGACTTTAGCGGAAATGCTTTCAATTTTTCACCATTGAGGATAATGTTTGCTGTGGGTTTGTCATAGATAGCTTTTATTATGTTGAGGTATGTTCCTTCTATTCCTGCTTTCTGGAGAGTTTTTATCATAAATGGATGTTGAATTTTGTCAAAGGCCTTCTCTGCATCTATTGAGATAATCATATGGTTTTTATTTTTCAATTTGTTAATGTGGTGAATTACATTGATTGATTTACGGATATTGAAGAATCCTTGCATCTCTGGGATAAAGCCCACTTGGTCATGGTGTATGATCTTTTTAATGTGTTGTTGGATTCTGATTGCTAGAATTTTGTTGAGGATTTTTGCATCTATGTTCATCAGTGATATTGGCCTGTAGTTTTCTTTTTTTGTGACATCTTTGTCAGGTTTTGGTATTAGGGTGATGGTGGCCTCATAGAATGAGTTTGGAAGTTTACCTTCCTCTGCAATTTTCTGGAAGAGTTTGAGGAGGATAGGTGTTAGCTCTTCTCGAAATTTTTGGTAGAACTCAGCTGTGAAGCCATCTGGACCTGGGCTTTTGTTTGCTGGAAGATTTCTGATTACAGTTTCAATTTCCGTGCTTGTGATGGGTCTGTTAAGATTTTCTATTTCTTCCTGGTTCAGTTTTGGAAAATTGTACTTTTCTAAGAATTTGTCCATTTCTTCCACATTGTCCATTTTATTGGCATACAATTGCTGATAGTAGTCTCTTATGATCCTTTGTATTTCTGTGTTGTCTGTTGTGATCTCTCCATTTTCATTTCTAATTTTATTGATTGATTTTTCTCTCTCTGCTTCTTGATGAGTCTGGCTAATGGTTTGTCAATTTTATTTATCCTTTCAAAGAACCAGCTTTTGGCTTTGTTGATTTTTGCTATGGTCTCTTTGTTTCTTTTGCATTTATTTCTGCCCTAATTTTTAAGATTTCTTTCCTTCTACTAACTCTGGGGTTCTCCAACTCTTCCTTTTCTAGTTGCTTTAGTTGTAGAGTTGGGTTATTTATTTGACTTTTTTTTTGTTTCTTGAGGTATGCCTGTATTGCTATGAACTTTCCTCTTAGCACTGCTTTTATAGTGTCCCACAGGTTTTGGGTTGTTGTGTTTTCATTTTCATTAGTTTCTATGCATATTTTGATTTCTTTTTTGATTTCTTCTGTGATTTGTTGGTTATTCAGAAGTGTGTTGTTCAACCTCCATGTGTTGGAATTTTTAATAGTTTTTCTCCTGTAATTGAGATCTAATCTTAATGCATTATGGTCAGAAAGATGCTTGGAATGATTTCGAGTTTTTTGAATTTATCAAGTTTAGATTTATGGCCCAGGATGTGATCTATCCTGGAGAAGGTTCCATGAGCACTTGAAAAAAAAGGTGAAATTCATTGTTTTGGGGTGAAATGTCCTATAGATATCAATTAGGTCTAACTGATCTAATGTATCATTTAAAGTTTGCGTTTCTTTGTTAATTTTCTGTTTAGTTGATCTGTCCATAGGTGTGAGTGGGGTATTAAAGTCTCCCACTATTATTGTGTTATTGTTGATTTCCCCTTTCATACTTGTTAGCATTTCTCTTACATATTGCGGTGCTCCTATATTGGGTGCATATATATTTATAATTGTTATATCTTCTTCTTGGATTGTTCCTTTGATCATTATGTAGTGGCCTTCTTTGTCTCTTTTCACAGCCTTTGTTTTAAAGTCTATTTTATCGGATATGAGTATTGCCACTCCTGCTTTCTTTTGGTCTCTGTTTGCGTGGTATATCTTTTTCCACCCTTCACTTTCAGTCTGTATGTGTCCCTTGTTTTGAGGTGGGTCTCTTGTAAGCAGCATATAGAGGGTCTTGTTTTTGTATCCATTCGGCCAGTCTTTGTCTTTTGGTTGGGGCGTTCAACCCATTTACGTTTAAGGTATTATTGATAAGTATGATCCCGTTACCATTTACTTTATTGTTTTGGGTCGGGTTTATACACCCTTTTCGTGTTTCCTGTCTAGAGATATCCTTTAGAATTTGTTGGAGAGCTGGTTTGGTGGTGCTGAATTCTCTCAGCTTTTGCTTGTCTGTAAAGCTTTTGATTTCTCCTTCGTATTTGAATGAGATCCTTGCTGGATACAGTAATCTGGGCTGTAGGTTATTGTCTTTCATCACTTTAAGTATGTCTTGCCATTCCCTCCTGGCCTGAAGAGTTTCTATTGAAAGATCAGCTGTTATCCTTATGGGAATCCCCTTGTGTGTTATTTGTTGTTTTTCCCTTGCTGCTTTTAATATTTGTTCTTTGTGTTTTGATCTTTGTTAATTTGATTAATATGTGTCTTGGGGTGTTTCGCCTTGGGTTTATCCTATTTGGAACTCTCTGTGTTTCTTGGACTTGGGTGATTATTTTCTTCCCCATTTTAGGGAAGTTTTCAACTATTATCTCCTCAAGGATTTCTCATGATCTTTCTTTCTGTCTTCTTCTTCTGGGACTCCTATAATTCGAATGTTGGAGCGTTTCATATTGTCCTGGAGGTCTCTGAGATTGTCCTCGTTTCTTTTAATTGGTTTTTCTTGTTTCCTCTCTGATTCATTTATTTCTACCATTCTATCTTCTATTTCACTAATCCTATCTTCTGCCTCCATTATTCTACTATTTGTTGCCTCCAGAGTGTTTTTTTGGTCTCATTTATTGCGTTATTCATTATATTTTGACTCTTTTTTATTTCTTCTAGGTCCTTGTTAAACCTTTCTTGCATCTTCTCAATCCTTGTCTCTAGGCTATTTATCTGTGTTTCCATTTTGATTTCAAGATTTTGGATCATTTTCACTATCAATATTCGGAATTCCTTCTCCGGTAGATTCCCTACTTCTTCCTCTTTTGTTTGGTTTGGTGCAACTCTCCTGTTCCTTTACCTGCTGAGTGTTCCTCTGTCTCTTCATCTTGGTTATATTGCTGCGTTTGGGGTGGCCTTTTTATATTCTGGTAATTTGTGGAGTTCTCTTTATTATGGAGCTTCCTCACTTTGGGTGGGGTTCTATCAGTGGCTTGTCAAGGTTTCCTGGTTAGGGAGGCTTGTGTTGGAGTTTTGGTGGGTGGAGCTGGGTTTCTTCTCTCTGGAGTGCAGTGGAGTGACCCGTAATGGGTTATGAGACATCAAAGGTTTTGGGATAATTTTGAGCTGCCTGTATATTGAAGCTCAGGGGAGTGTTCCTGTGTTGCTGGAGAATTTGCGTGGTATGTCTTGTTTTGGAACTTGTTGGCCCTTGGGTGGAGCTTGGTTTCGGTGTAGGTATGAAGGCATTTGATGAGCTCCTATTGCTTAATGTTCCCTGAATTCAAGAGTTCTCTAATGTTTTCAGGCTTTGGATTTAAGCTTCCTGCTTCTGGTTTTCAGTTTTATTTTTACAGTAGCCTCTAGACTTCTCCATCTATACAGCACAATGATAAAATATCTAGGTTAAAGATGAAAAGTTTCTCCACATTGAGGGACACTCAGAGAGGTTCACTGAGTTACAAGGAGAAGAGAAGATGGAGGGGGTAGTTAGAGGTGACTGGAATGAGATGCGGTGAGATCAAGAGAGGAGAGAGCAAGCTAGCCAGTAGTCATTTCCATATGTGTGCTCTATAGTCTGGACGCTCAGAGGTATTTACAGAGTTATACGGGGAAGAGGAGAGGGAGGAAGTAGACAGAGGTTACCAGGAGGATAAGAGAGAGGAATGAGTAGGAGAGAGACAAATCCTGCCAGTAACCAGTTCCTTAGGTGTTCTCTACCGTCTGGAACACAGAGATTCACAGAGTTGGATAGAGAAGAGATGGGGGAGAAAAGAGAGAGAGGCCACCTGGTGGAGAAAAAGGAGAGTCCAGAGGAGGAGAGAGTGGTCAAGCCAGTAATCTCGCTCTCAGGTAAACTTGGGTAGTGAAGTTTGGGTTTTTAAATGAACAAAATTGACAACAAAAATCTAAGAGCAAAGATTAAATATCTGTTTTTGAAGACAATGGTCTGCTTTTCTGGTTGCCTGATGTCCTATGCCAGCCTACAGAAGTTGTTTTGTGGAGTTTGCTCGGCGTTGAAATGTTCTTTTGAGGAATTTGTGAGGGAGAAAGTGATCTTCCCGTCCTATTCGTCCGCCATCTTTCCCTCTCTGTGCCTAGACTTTCAAGCCGAGGATCGACTCACACCACGGTGGCACGTGGGACAGCCCTGTGGGAAAGCTCGTGGGAAAGCCTCGAGGGAAAGCCTTGAGGGAAAGCCATTGATCCCCTGATCCACTCGACGGGAATTGTGACACTGCTGCTACAGCTCGGAGGAAAGCGCACGTGCATGCCCCGAATCGAGACGAGGACTGACTCCCTGGGGAGACTCCAGAAGTACCCAACATCCATGTCAGGACTGGAGAGGAATCCTCAGGTTCCGGCACCGACTCCACACAAGGTCTTAGGCCCGGCATCGACGGGAGAGGAATCCCGAGAGGCCTCCGAGCAACTCGCATGGGGACTGGCCTTTCCTGAGGCCACCAGAGCGGGTCCCTGTGGTCCCGATGTAAGTCGAGAGCGCCTGCCGCAACTCGAGAAAATGCAGGAGGTTCTCCCTCCAGGCGAGATGACACCCATTTCCGCTGAGGCGTCTCGAGGCTAATCACACCTAACCTCTGGAACTTCCAAAGGGTCCTTCACACCCTTGCTGCAACTCAAGAAGTTCCCCGAGATACCCGTGTCCACTCGAGAGGAAGCACGAGAGTCCCGCACACATCCGGAGGAACCCCCATTTCGGCCTCATAGCTCGAGAAGAGAGATCCTATCCCTGCGTGGTCGGGAAAGAATTCCGGCGATGCCATCGCATCTCAAGAGGAGGCGCTCTCCACAGGAAACGCGAGAGGAACTCCAGGGTCGTGCCACCATTCCCAAGGCCCCCAGATGTCTCAGTCCATTCCAGGGAAACCTGTTTTCCCTGCACTGCCTCGACTTTCAAACCGAGGAGAGACTCACACCACGGTGGCACGTGGGACAGCCCTTTGGGAAAGCGTCGTGGGAAAGCCTCGTGGGAAAGCCTCGAGGGAAAGCCACTGACCCCTTGATCCACGTGAAGGGAAGCGTGACACTGTTGCTACAGCTCGGGAGGAAAGCGCACGTGAATGCCCCACTCGAGATGAGGTCTGACTCCCATGGGGAGACTCCAGAAGTACCCAAGATCCATGTCAGCACTGGAGAGGAATCCTCAGGTTCCGGCACTGACTCCTCACAAGGTCTTAGGCCCCGGCATCGACGGGAGAGGAATCCCGAGAGGCCCCCGAGCAACTCGCTTGGGACTGGCATTTCCTGAGGCCACCAGAGGGTCCCTGAAGTCCCCGTCGTAAGTCGAGAGCACCTGCCACAACTCGAGACAATCCAGGAGGTTCTCCCCTCCAGGCGAGATGAGGCCCATTTCTGCTGAGCGTCTCCAGGCAAATCACACCTAACCTCTGGAACTTCCAATGGGTCCTTCACACCCTTGCTGCAACTCAAGAAGTTCCCCGACACACCCGTCTCCACTCGAGAGGAAGCACGAGAGTCCCGCCCACATCCAGAGGAGCCCCGTTTCACCTCATAGCTCGAGAGGATGGATCCTTTCCCTGCGTGGTCGGGAAAGAATTCCCGGAGTTCCCGACGCATCTCATGAGGAGATGCTCTCCACAGGAAAGCCGAGAGGAACTCCAGGGTCGTGCCACCATTCCCCCAGAGTCCCCAGATATGTCAGTCCATTCCAGGGAAACCTGTTTTTCCCTGCACTGCCCGACTTTCAAGCCGAGGATCGATTCGACTCACAGCACGGTTGCACGTGGGATATCCTGTGCGAAAGCCTAGTTGGAAAGCCTCGTGGTAAATCCTCTTGGGAAATCCTCAAGGGAAAGCCACAGATCCCTTGATCCACGCAACGGGAAGCCTGACACTGCTGGTACAGCTCGGGAGGAAAGTGCACGTGCATGCCCCCACCCAAGAAGAGAATCGACTCCCCAGTGGAAACTCAGAAGTATCCAAGATCCATTTCAGCACTGGAGAGTAATCCTTAGGTTCGGCCCGGACTCCACACTAGGTCTTAGGCCCCGGCATCGACGGGAGAGGAATCTTGAAAATCCCCTAACAACTCACATGGGGACTGGCCTGTCCTGTGGCCACCAGAGAGGTTCCCTGATGTCCCCGTCGTAAGTCGAGAGTACCTGCTGTAACTCGAGAAAATCCAGGAGGTTCTCCCCTCAGGCGAGATGAGGCCCATTTCCGCTGAGGCTTCTCGAGGCTAAACACACCTAACGTCTGGAACTTTCAAAGGGTCCTTCACACCCTTGCTTCAACTCAAGAATTTCCCCGACATACCCGTCTCCACTCGAGAGGAAGCACGAGAGTCCTGCCCACATCCAGAGGAGCCCCCCTTTCGGCCTCGTAGTTCGAGATGAGGGATCCTTTCCCTGCTTGGTCGCGAAAGAATTCCCGGCTTTCCGGCCACATCTCAAGAGGAGGCACTCTCAACAGTAAAGTCGAGAGGAACTC
>NW_017195969.1:0-8698 GCF_001704415.2 Capra hircus
TTATAATGTTTCAAACATGGATCCAAGGCCCATTATCCACATAAAAGGGATATAAATACTGTGATCACATCATTTAAATCTTTTGCATCACCAAAATACCTCTCCACCACGTATCCAGTCGCCATTGATGGATCACATCTATCTCATACATTTATAACTTAGCAATCAAATACGCACCCGTAATCTGGGTAATTATATATACAGGATATATTGATACCATAAATATTTCAACAAGTTCTACTCTCTACGATGAGTTCAATCTTCACAAAAATAGGATGAACAGCACCTGTTTCCACTGGGATCCATAGCATTGCACAAAGTGACAGTGAGCGTGAAAATCTTAATGATGACAACCAGAAAGAAGGTCAGCACGGTTGATATCACAGATTTTTCAGTGTTCCAATACGAGTTCTACCCAAATCCATTAAGAAAGACATACGCATAGGAAACTACAAATTGAAAGCAAGTCTATTGAGATAAATATTGGACATAAGTTGTATGAATCTTTAACGTAGAACTACAGACATTCTTCAGACAATCTTCAAATTCATAGAATGACAACAAAGTATGGCTATGTACAATGCATTCGGTTTTATAAACCACTCATGAATAACCTCACAACCCATTGAAAACCAGATGACAGTTTCAAATGTCATTTTCAATATTGAATAGCTTTGATCTACAAACAAGGCTGTAAGACAGAAAGTTAAAACCGAAATACATGAACTAAATCCTCAACAGATATGAAAACATCCCATGGTAGTGAAGTCAATTAACATTAGTTATTAGTGCTTTCATGCACAGATTCATCTCCGATCGATGTGATCTCAATTCATACTTGGCAAAAATACGAAAGCTGATCTTAACAGTCATGTTATTTTTCTTTGTAACCCTAAAAAGAAAAACGAAGAAGAAAAACTAAATCAAACTTGGAGACTCACATTTCCCATTCGGTATAAAAAGCAACAGCATGTCAAACTTTCTAATTCACATATGCATTTAAATGAAATTCGATGAATATCCCTAAATAAACACATACTGCTATGCCCAATGTTTCACAAGGCAGATAACACTCAATGAATGAAACTGAGAGGGTAACAGCCAGGAAGGCCAGGGGTCTCCAAAGGGAGGAAATGGGGTGCAAGTGTCAGACAGTTATCTGTCACTTCCGAGGCAGGAGGAAACAAGCTGTTATCTTGTTTTCCCTTCTCAATACAAATTTAAAAAGAGATTTTCTCTTACAATTCTGTGTTGCTATAATGACACCTGGTTCCACCTGAACTTCACTTTTCTCATACTTTGAGCTGACCAAGGCATTTTTCTTATGGAAAGGTTTGCCTTAAGCTATGTGAATGTACTATGTATTTACCCTAGACTCTAACTTCAAGTAGGTTCTGCCTAAAGGCTCAGAACTGACTTGACAAACCAATATGCGTTACTCAATGGTTCTCCTGATCTATGTGAATGAAGCTATCTATTTGCTCATATCAATCGTTTTATGGCCCAGGATGACTCACCTGGTGCCACGGTCATCTCCATATATCTTGTGGGGGAGGGGTCTGCTGCCATTCCTTTCTCTAATGAGTAGTCTGCTAGTAGCTAGATAACATCCAGCTAAAGATGAGTAGGGGGGCACTCTTTCTGCCCCCTTCTGATGTCTATGTCAGAAGCTTTCTCTCTTTTATACTTTAATAAAACGTTGGGACACAAAAGCTCTGAGTGATCAAGCCTCCTCACTGGCCCCGGGTTGAATTCTTCCTCTAAGGAGCCCAAGACTTCAAGCATCTTTCATGGTTAGACAACAACCTTTCCAAACAATGGTCTTTTCAAAAAAAAATGATGATAAGTGATGAGTATGGATATGTCTACGAATGAAATGGGACCCATATGTCAAACCACATAAAAATATATCTTCCCTCAACATACATATAACACAATCAGGCCTTCAGATGCATCGATGCTCCAACTATCAAGTCATACAAATATGGATGTAAAATATCACAATACATTCCAAAGTGATAGATATTGACTTTCGCCTGCTAGCACTTCTTTTTATGTCATCTCCATTATATTAGCTATGACAACGAATCATGTGCTGTGCTAAGTCACTTACATTGTGTCCAACTCTTTGGGATCATATGGACTAGGCCCCACCAGGCTCCTCTCCATGAGATTCTCTAGGCAAGGATACTGGAGTGGGTTGCCATGCTCTCCCTCAGGAGATCTTCCTGCCTCAGGGATCGAATCCATACCTCCCATGTCTCCTGCATGGGTATGTTCTGCATGTTCTTACCACTAGAACCACCTGGGAAGCCCCAAGACACATGAACATCAGTGGATTGGGGGATCCACGGGGCATATACAGAACCATTCCTCCAACAAAACTGAAGAATGACTTTAAAATCGCAAACAAAACATGAGTATATGTGTTCACAAACTTCATGGAGCAAGGGTTTCGTCGATCTGAAAACTGGCGTTGATGAAGGACTGTGTGAAGAATACTTCAAAGTCTATTTGGCAAACACAGCCTACGTTGGCTATATTTAGTCCTCAAACGAATGAGAATGTCATGAGTACTGGTCGTTTCAAATAAGATGCATGTGAAGCTGTAGACACTTATTGGGATGCGTGGTATACCACATTCACACGTTTCAGTAGCATTGGTGCAAAAATGATACATTTCTCAGGGGAAGCTTCTACATGGACTCTTGGGATCAGAGCTCTAACTCATACACACATACTTTTCCTTTGAAAATGATCCTGCATGATAAGCAAACTAAACACTGGATGAACACCTAGATGGTGAGCTCTGTACTAAATGATTTTAAAGCCAGTAGATGGAATGAGCTGATGAGGAAGACTACAAACGAGTCATCTTCTTCAGCTTGGTCAAACTGCTCATAGTCATACAAGTCAATGAAAAGTTAAGCCTGTTGTCATTCAATCTGTTTAAAAGAAATAGAATAATAAAACAAATTAGTAAATCTTATTTTCTTAATAAACATTGTATTATTTCTGCACAGCTTTGTTACTGGCATAGAATATCTGCAATAATCACTTGTCACAGTGAAATGGATTCACATTCGATATCGATTCACATCTAGAATTGATGCCATAGCTGTTTGATACTATTGCTTGAATGAATGCAACTTATGTGACTTCACAAGCTACAAACACGACTAACATAATAGGTATTAAAAAACCTTGAGTGACATGAGCGTGAAGACTTAGTAGAGTTGCTCTCAAGAATCATGATACTATTCTTCACTCCAGCCATAGGACTGGAATCTGTACATTAACACCCCTGCAAAAGAAACGGAAAGGACAGAATAATAATAAAGGAACTTCATAACTATATTCCTACTGTCAACATTCAACACTATGTTTTCTTTTCAACTGACTTTCATATTTGGTCTACTGTAACCTCTTCTGTGTTCATTTTATGCTAAACTTATTGCTAACAGTAAAATTACCATACGAGCTCTAATTAATCTTTTTTTACTTGCAAAGCTAATGATAGAACCAAAGGCCGATATCTACATTAAACAGGAGAAACGGAATGGAAACTGTAAACAGTTTTATCGAAGAACATTTCCATGCTCCTATTCAGTCAAATGGACATTCAAAAGGATGTGATTTTTCTGAAAGTTTATTTCAGAAACTTGGAATTGGATGACTGCAAACAATAAAACTAATAATATATTGATACATAATATTAAAAATATACAGTGGGTCATTCTTTTTTTTATTCTGCCACAGCTAACAGACTGGAAGTCAGTTGTCGTAACTACTACTAACATAAGACCCTCACCAATGAGTGAAGATATATAGGAAAATCCATAATAGCTCTAAAAACCATCAAAGATAAAATGGTAATAAAAAAATACAGTGACAGTTTAGTTGGTATAAGAAACAGGATGATTATGAAAGCAAAGCCAACAATCATGGATAGGCCATGGAAGCCCGTGGCTGTCACCAGTGTTGACTTGTATCCTTCATCTGAGGTTGTTAAAAGTGCGTGGTAAAATCCAGAGGTTTGCACCAGTGGTAACCTCCTGAGCAGACTGAAATAAAAAGGGTTTCCAGAATATCCTGATGATTTCCATCTACTAGGCTGTGATGAGCTCAAGCAATACATACTCCAGAGGACAGAAGACAGACAGGTTGGGAACACGTCTACTGCACTTAGGGAGAAAGGGAATGTTGCTACTCAGCCTAGTACAAGTGTAGAAGCAACACCTCGGTGATTCGACCTTTAAAGAATAGATACATATGAGAACGACTGATATGAATAATCCTTCACAAGTGCCTTCTCAGACCTCCTCCCATCATAAGCACAAGCATAATGAAAACACTGAGTTTTCATGGTCTCACACAAAATTACACTCACTTATGACTTTGCTTTGAGAAGAGTTGAACTACTCATTGTTAAAGAGAAATGATCCTTTCTTCTCTGAAGATTTGTGAATCATTCATAGGGTGTGGTGAATAAACTACTTAAGGATCTAATACATAAAAATGCGATAGGCTAAGCACAGAGATGTTTTTCTCCCTTTCTCAAAGGATGGAACATTTTGTATTTACACTGATTTTGTCTTGACTTCATGTACAATTATATATTGATTTTTTTAGTTGACATACAATAGGACTAAAAATATTGATATAATACTAATAACTCATGTTGGTATGTGTGGTTGTCACATAGGATTCACAGGAGATTTAGATTCACAGTTGTCAACGTAAAGGATGAATGCTATTTAGCTTCTTCGTGAATCTAGACCATGAATGAAGAGTTTTCCTCAACATATTTCACTGAGGGAAATACAAGGATGATAGGCATAATACTATGCTTTGACTCATGGATATCTAAGCATTGCTCACAATACAGATCTGATTTTCAACATCAGGGTTCTTTCAGTGTCCTTGAACAGCATTTGTTTTTCTGGATACAGAAGAAAAAAACTCATGAGTATCAAACTGGTTCACAGAAAACATGTGTATGAATTGTTATCTTCCTGAACCAGGGATCAAACCCACATCACTTCCACCTCCTGCACTGGTAGGCAGAGTATTTCTTTATCAACTGCGCCACCTGGGAATCGACATACATTTCAAGGACCACTGCCATCAGCTTCTACTGTTCATGACCAAACTAGGAGAAACAACACTGGAAGAAGGACTCATAAGGGTACTCATAGGAAGCACTCATAAGTCAAGGAACTGTTATACTGGGTACTCTCGTTGTTACTGGGACAAGTCAGTTCCTGCGATGATGATGGGTATAACTGAAAAATTATTACAAATGCATGGCATGTGATGTCTACATGATAAATGTGTTCCTCTTATACTATTGCTTCAGGGATGCCTACTTCCGCATGAACGACTGCACTTCAAGGGATGCCTGCTATTCCAGCTCAAGCAACAGATAGTCAAGTGCAGATCATTGTCCTTTGTTGAAAATAATCAGCAGTTTGCATAGGGAACATGCCGGAGGAACCCTTGGGATGGAACTCTAAAAACAGGTTGGGCCTTCTTTTGCCAAGCCCTGCGATAAAATACAAATCAGAAAAAGAAAAATAGCATCGGTTTTGTCAGGACTTCCTCATCTTTTCTTTCTCGGTAGCAGGAAGCAGACATTGAGGCCAGAGGACTGCAGGATTTCATTGTGAACTAACGTTGGGTGGGGTGGAGGCTCATCACTCTAGTAAGAATGTGGCTCAATAAAATGGAATTTCATTCACTTCATGGACATAGAGTTCTATAATCCTTCCATTAAAGAATTCAATAAGCTATATTTCCTTACACCTTCACAATCTCTTGGTTTACAAGAATGTCAATTGCTAGTCCCAGCACTTTATACAATGAGTGTTACAGGTAGTATGAGTGTATAAATGATGACGAGCAATGACAGGAAGTTTATTTATTCTCCTGTTTGAATTCTTGATTTTTTATATAATTTTTTATAATATCCTTACAGATGTGAATATTTTAGTGACATGTATAAATACACATTGAGTAGTGCTATGATAACTCATAGTGTTGGCACAATAAATATCATGGTTACTATGTGCTTTTCATATATTCCTTTGGAGATTCTCTTGCATTATACATTATCATAAGATATTTAATAGTTTCCTAAACTGTACAGTAGGTCCTTGTGGCTTCTTTTATATATGGTAATGTATTTGTTAATAATTCAAACAAAAACTGGTACACAAATATTCATAGTGACATTCACTATAGCTCAAAGGTAGAACTCATTCAAGTGTCCGTTGGTGGGAGACTGAATATGCAACGCAAGGTATATTCAGAAGCTTGAACGGTATTCCACCATACAAAAAAGTACATTAAATGGTGCTGCCACTCTGCAAGACATTACACAAATGACTCCAAAACGAACACGTGGAAGAAATACATAGTTCGATTCCAATTCATGCTATGTACCCAAAAGGATTGGGAAAGGGGGCTGGAAAAAATTGATACTCCTTCCGTCATACTCACAACAGCATGATTCACACTGGCAAACAAACAGAAGCAATCGAAGTGTCCATGGCAGCCAATTCCATAAACAAACTGTGGTATACACACAATGGAATCTGATTCGGCCCTTCAAAGTCAGTAATTCTGACAATGCGACAATGTGGACAAACCTTATGGTCATTAGATTAAGTGAAATAAACCAGACCAAGAAAAGACAAACGTTCTGTGATTCCGCTCATATGAGATATCCAAACAAGTTCAAATCTGTCAGAAATAAGCAGAAAGTGATTCCGACCGATCGAAAAGAGTTCATGTTTCATGGACCTCAGTTTCCCTTGGAAAAACTGACTTCCCATCATATCTCCAAAACCAATTAGACAAATAATTGGAAGCTATATCCAGTCAAAATGAATGTAGACATAATGTTACATACAGTGTACACCAAACTCACTCAAACTTCTTAACAGACAAAAGGCAAAACTGTATCTATGGTACCCCAGCTTAGCTTAAAACTGTATATACAGTACCTCACTTCTGCTTATAAAATTTAACAACAACAACAACAACAACAAAACAGTAAAGTCTATCCAAAAAAGGATATAAAACATATATAACATTAACTTTAAAAAATTAGAAATTTAAACTGTGGAAAACCTTATCCACAAAACTTAAACACAAGCCACAGGAAACTATATTTATAAAATACGTATCTGATAAAGGATTGTACTATAAATATACCAAAAAATCTGGAACAATCTCATAAAAAAATGTATAAACCTAAACACCTGGCCTACAAAAATATAAAGACAGTAAATAAGCCTATCAAAAAGACTCAAAATCACATATCATTAGGAAATGACAAACTGAAATAACAGTGAGGTAGCACTGCACACCTATTAGATCCAGTCAACTCAAGAAAAGGGGGTAGGGCACAGCTTCTCCGGTGGCTCAGTGGTAAAGAATCTGCCTGACAATGCAAGACACTCTAGTTCGATCCATTACCCCAGAAGATCCCACATGCCACAGAGAAACATAGCTGGATGTTTCCACAGCTAAACAAGGCTCTCCTGTGACCTGAATATTACATGGCTAGCACTTACTAAAAAGCTTTGAAAACGTCCAGACAAAAGTATCGCATGATTATATACAACAGCTCGACTTGTAATCACTACAAACTTTCAAATATCAGGATGTCTTCAGTAGATGACAGTGTAAACAAATGGGATACATCCAAAGTGAAGGGGAGCAAATGCTACCACAAAATATACCACCTCAGCATGAGGATTAGTTGGACCCAGTTAACTTTTATTTTTTTAGAGGACACATGATCATCTCTGAAACCCAAGTTCAAGACAGCTCCTCTGTGAGTCACATTTACCACAGAAATCTCATTTCAAAGGAATCTTCTCTATATGCCAGATAGAAGGATGAGACACAGTCTTTTGAAACTCTTTTTCTTTTCTATCGATAGGGAAAGCTAAGCCGTAAATCTGCACAACCACCATACCCTTCCTTTCCTTTGGTTGTATTTTTTTAATATTTGTTTCTTTTTTAATTTGGCTGCGCCAGGTCAACCTTCATTGAGGCAAGCCAGATATTTAGCTACAGCATGCAAATTCTCCGTTGTGGCATGGGAGATCTAGTTCTTGGATCAGGGAATGAACCTGGGCCTCCTTCTTTGGGAGTGTCCAGTCTCAGCCACTGGACCACCAGGAAGTGCCTGTTTTGTTTTCAGATGAAGATGGAATCTAAGGTGATATCTTGGGCCATTTCAGTCACTGACTCAGTTTCCTGAGTTTCTCCAAAGCACGCACAAGGTGCACATTATTAAACTGGTTTGCAAAACAAGAAAAGGTTGTCTGCTACAACACTGTATGCTTACAAATATCTAAATGGTAAATGGCATAGTATTGATTTTTCATTACTATGGGGGAGAAAGAATGCAGGATTCATACATGTTACAACAAGAATAAATATTAAAACCATCTTCAGTGAAAAAAAAATCCACATAGGAAAGGCCACCCAGAACCCTTATTCACCATGTCTGCTTTCAATCCATCAGGTTTGTCCAAATAACTGAAAATCTCAGTAACACTCTAAATAAAGAAAAAGGATGAAGATGGAAACAAAAGATATATTCATACATTTGAACAACAACACTAAAGGTGGAAGTGGGGCGGTGGATTACATTATAATGTAGATACCATATGATTTCCTG
>NW_017195970.1:0-8697 GCF_001704415.2 Capra hircus
GGATCAGGCCCCAAACACCTGCACATGTCTCTGCTGGGGAGGAGAGTGCTAGGGAACCTACGTCCAGCAGGTCTTGCCTCAGGGGCTGCTTCCTGAGTTGGGGCTGTGGGCAGGAAGACAGGAGACACGCAGGATCAGGCCCAAACACCTGCACATGTCTCTGCTGGGGAGGAGAGTGCTAGGGAACCTACGTCTGTCATACACTTTCTGGGCACCCAAGGAATCAGCCTCCGTGTGTGCGGGGCTGAAAACCCCAGCCAGGGGCCCTGGGAGCCTGGTGCTCTCCGTGTGGCGCTGAATCTGGGCGGCCAAGCAACCGCTGGAGGAGCCCTGCAGTTGCCCTTCCCTTCCCTCTGACAGAATTCTCACTGCTGGAGCCCTTGGCAGTGTGCAACCCACCAGCCCCTAAGCTCTCCTTAAGGAGGACTGGGACCTAAGTGCAAAGGCAAGGCAGGATTGGAGCTGAGGCAAGAAAGGCGCCAGTGGCGACTCCCAGGCTCCTGCTGCCTGCTCCTTCCTGGAGAGGCAGCCTAAAAGCAAGGCAAGTCTGGGCAAGGCTAGCCCCGGCAGAGCAGCCTCGCGCCAGGAACTCTGCCAGATCGGGGCTCTGAGCAGAGCTAGAGCTCTGCCGTACTGGAGGCGCACTTAGCTCCGTGCAAGCAGGGCTTTCAACTTGACGGGGCTGGGCTGCCTCCTCTTCCCCCGAGGAGGCTCGCTTCCCTGCTGGCTGTGCACTCGCCTATCAGGCGGGGGCGCAGGGCTCCTCCAGCAGGTCTTGCCTCAGGGGCTGCTTCCCCTGAGTTGGGGCTGTGGGCAGGAACCCAGACACGCAGGATCAGGCCCCAACACCTGCACATGTCTCTGCTGGGGAGGAGAGTGCTAGGGAACCTACGTCTGTCATACACTTTCTGGGCACCCAAGGAATCAGCCTCCGTGTGTGCGGGGCTGAAAACCCCAGCCAGGGGCCCTGGGAGCCTGGTGCTCTCGGTGCGGCGCTGATTCTAGGCGGCCTAGAAACCGCTGGAGGAGCCCTGCAGTTGCCCTTCCCTTCCCTCTGACAGAGCTCTCACTGCTGAAGCCCTTGGCAGTGTGCAACCCACCACCCCCTAAGCCCTCCCCAACGACGCCTGGCACCTATGTGCAAAGGCAAGGCAGGATTGGAGCTGAGGCAAGGAAGGCACCAGTGGCGTCTCCAGGCTCGCTCAGACAGCTCCTTCCTGGGGAGGGAGCCTAAAAGCAAGGCAAGTCTGGGCAAGGCGAGCCCCCGGCCGAGCAGCCTCGCGCCAGAAACTCTGCCAGATCGGGGCTCTGAGCAGAGCTAGAGCTCTGCCGTACTGGAGGCCCACTTAGCTCCGTGCAAGCAGGGCTTTCCTCTTGACTGGGCTCGGCTGCCTCCTCTTCTCCCGAGGAGGCTCGCTACACTGCTGGCTGTGCTCTCGCCTATCAGGCGGGCGCGCAGGGCTCCTCCAGCAGGTCTTGCCTCAGGGGCTGCTTCCCCTGAGTTGAGGCTGTGGGCGGGAACCCAGACACGCAGGATAAGGCCCCAACCACCTGCACATGTCTCTGCTGGGGAGGAGAGTGCTAGGGAACCTACGTCTCTCACACACTTTCTAGGCACCCACGGAGTCAGCCTCTGGGAGTGTGGGGATGCAAAACCCAGCCAGGGCCCTTGGAACCTGGTGCTCTCCGTGCGGAGCTTTGTCTGGGCGGCCAAGGAACCGCTGAAGGAGCCCTGCTGTTGCCCTTCGCTTCCCTCTGACAGAGCTTTCACTGCTGGAGCCCTTGGCAGTGTGCAACCCACCAGCCCTAAGCCTCCTCAAGGACGCTTGGGACCTAAGTGCAAAGGCAAGGCAGGGGTAGAGCTGAAGCCAGGAAGGCGCCAGTGGCGTTTCCGAGCCTCACACAGCCTGCTCCTTCCTGGGGAGGGAGCCTTAAAGCAAGGCAAGTCTGCGCAAGGCTCGCCTATGGCAGAGCATCTTGGTGCCAGGAACTCTGCCAGATCGGGCCTCTGAACAGAGCTAGAGATCTGCCGTACTGGAGTCGCACTTAGCTTCGTGTAAGCAGGGATTTCAGCTTGACGGGGACTTGCTGCCTCCTCTTCCCCGAGGAGGCTCGCTTCCCTGCTGGCTGTGCACTCGCCTATCAGGCGGGGGCGCAGGGCTCCTCCAGCAGGTCTTGCCTCAGGGGCTGCTTCCCCTGAGTTGGGGCTGTGGGCAGGAACCCAGACACGCAGGATCAGGCCCCAAACACCTGCACATGTCTCTGCTGGGGAGGAGAGTGCTAGGGAACCTACGTCTGTCATACACTTTCTGGGCACCCAAGGAATCAGCCTCCGTGTGTGCGGGGCTGAAAACCCAGCCAGGGGCCTGGGAGCCTGGTGCTCTCCGTGTGGCGCTGAATCTGGGCGGCCAAGCAACCGCTGGAGGAGCCCTGCAGTTGCCCTTCCCTTCCCTCTGACAGAATTCTCACTGCTGGAGCCCTTGGCAGTGTGCAACCCACCAGCCCCTAAGCTCTCCTTAAGGAGGACTGGGACCTAAGTGCAAAGGCAAGGCAGGATTGGAGCTGAGGCAAGAAAGGCGCCAGTGGCGACTCCCAGGCTCCTGCTGCCTGCTCCTTCCTGGAGAGGCAGCCTAAAAGCAAGGCAAGTCTGGGCAAGGCTAGCCCCCGGCAGAGCAGCCTCGCGCCAGGAACTCTGCCAGATCGGGGCTCTGAGCAGAGCTAGAGCTCTGCCGTACTGGAGGCGCACTTAGCTCCGTGCAAGCAGGGCTTTCAACTTGACGGGGCTGGGCTGCCTCCTCTTCCCCGAGGAGGCTCGCTTCCCTGCTGGCTGTGCACTCGCCTATCAGGCGGGGGCAGGCTCCTCCAGCAGGTCTTGCCTCAGGGGCTGCTTCCCCTGAGTTGGGCTGTGGGCAGGAACCCAGACACGCAGGATCAGGCCCAAACACCTGCACATGTCTCTGCTGGGGAGGAGAGTGCTAGGGAACCTACGTCTGTCATACACTTTCTGGGCACCCAAGGAATCAGCCTCCGTGTGTGCGGGGCTGAAAACCCCAGCCAGGGCCCTGGGAGCCTGGTGCTCTCGGTGCGGCGCTGATTCTAGGCGGCCTAGAAAGCTGGAGGAGCCCTGCAGTTGCCCTTCCCTTCCCTCTGACAGAGCTCTCACTGCTGAAGCCCTTGGCAGTGTGCAACCCACCACCCCTAAGCCTCCCCAACGACGCCTGGCACCTATGTGCAAAGGCAAGGCAGGATTGGAGCTGAGGCAAGGAAGGCACCAGTGGCGTCTCCCAGGCTCGCTCAGACAGCTCCTTCCTGGGGAGGGAGCCTAAAAGCAAGGCAAGTCTGGCAAGGCGAGCCCCCGGCCGAGCAGCTCGCGCCAGAAACTCTGCCAGATCGGGGCTCTGAGCAGAGCTAGAGCTCTGCCGTACTGGAGGCCACTTAGCTCCGTGCAAGCAGGGCTTTCCTCTTGACTGGGCTCGGCTGCCTCCTCTTCTCCCGAGGAGGCTCGCTACACTGCTGGCTGTGCTCTCGCCTATCAGGCGGGCGCGCAGGGCTCCTCCAGCAGGTCTTGCCTCAGGGGCTGCTTCCCCTGAGTTGAGGCTGTGGGCGGGAACCCAGACACGCAGGATAAGGCCCAACCACCTGCACATGTCTCTGCTGGGGAGGAGAGTGCTAGGGAACCTACGTCTCTCACACACTTTCTAGGCACCCACGGAGTCAGCCTCTGGGAGTGTGGGGATGCAAAACCCAGCCAGGGGCCCTTGGAACCTGGTGCTCTCCGTGCGGAGCTTTGTCTGGGCGGCCAAGGAACCGCTGAAGGAGCCCTGCTGTTGCCCTTCGCTTCCCTCTGACAGAGCTTTCACTGCTGGAGCCCTTGGCAGTGTGCAACCCACCAGCCCTAAGCCCTCCTCAAGGACGCTTGGGACCTAAGTGCAAAGGCAAGGCAGGGGTAGAGCTGAAGCCAGGAAGGCGCCAGTGGCGTTTCCGAGCCTCACACAGCCTGCTCTTCCTGGGGAGGGAGCCTTAAAGCAAGGCAAGTCTGCGCAAGGCTCGCCTATGGCAGAGCATCTTGGTGCCAGGAACTCTGCCAGATCGGGCCTCTGAACAGAGCTAGAGATCTGCCGTACTGGAGTCGCACTTAGCTTCGTGTAAGCAGGGATTTCAGCTTGACGGGGACTTGCTGCCTCCTCTTCCCCGAGGAGGCTCGCTTCCCTGCTGGCTGTGCACTCGCCTATCAGGCGGGGGCGCAGGGCTCCTCCAGCAGGTCTTGCCTCAGGGGCTGCTTCCCCTGAGTTGGGGCTGTGGGCAGGAACCCAGACACGCAGGATCAGGCCCCAACACCTGCACATGTCTCTGCTGGGGAGGAGAGTGCTAGGGAACCTACGTCTGTCATACACTTTCTGGCACCCAAGGAATCAGCTCTGTGTGTGTGGGGCTGAAAACCCAGCCAGGGGCCCTGGGAGCCTGGTGCTCTCCGTGTGGCGCTGAATCTGGGCGGCCAAGCAACCGCTGGAGGAGCCCTGCAGTTGCCCTTCCCTTCCCTCTGACAGAATTCTCACTGCTGGAGCCTTGGCAGTGTGCAACCACCAGCCCCTAAGCCCTCCTTAAGGACTGGGACCTAAGTGCAAAGGCAAGGCAGGATTGGAGCTGAGGCAGAAGGCGCCAGTGGCGACTCCCAGGCTGCTCCTTCCTGGGAGGGAGCCTAAAGCAAGGCAAGTCTGGGCAAGGCTAGCCGGCAGAGCAGCCTCGCGCCAGGAACTCTGCCAGATCGGGGCTCTGAGCAGAGCTAGAGCTCTGCCGTACTGGAGGCACTTAGCTCGTGCAAGCAGGGCTTTCAACTTGACGGGGCTGCTGCCTCCTCTTCCCCCGAGGAGGCTCGCTTCCCTGCTGGCTGTGCACTCGCCTATCAGGGCGGGGCGCAGGGCTCCTCCAGCAGGTCTTGCCTCAGGGGCTGCTTCCCCTGAGTTGGGGCTGTGGGCAGGAACCCAGACACGCAGGATCAGGCCCCAACACCTGCACATGTCTCTGCTGGGGAGGAGAGTGCTAGGGAACCTACGTCTGTCATACACTTTCTGGCACCCAAGGAATCAGCCTCCGTGTGTGCGGGGCTGAAAACCCCAGCCAGGGGCCCTGGGAGCCTGGTGCTCTCCGTGTGGCGCTGAATCTGGCGGCCAAGAACCGCTGGAGGAGCCCTGCAGTTGCCCTTCCCTTCCCTCTGACAGAATTCTCACTGCTGAGCCCTTGGCAGTGTGCAACCCACCAGCCCCTAAGCCTCCTTAAGGAGCTGGACCTAAGTGCAAAGGCAAGGCAGGATTGGAGCTGAGGCAAGAAAGGCGCCAGTGGCGACTCCCAGGCTCCTGCTGCCTGCTCCTTCCTGGGAGGCAGCCTAAAAGCAAGGCAAGTCTGGGCAAGGCTAGCCCCCGGCAGAGCAGCCTCGCGCCAGGAACTCTGCCAGATCGGGGCTCTGAGCAGAGCTAGAGCTCTGCCGTACTGGAGGCGCACTTAGCTCCGTGCAAGCAGGGCTTTCAACTTGACGGGCTGGGCTGCCTCCTCTTCCCCGAGGAGGCTCGCTTCCTGCTGGCTGTGCATCGCCTATCAGGCGGGGCGCAGGGCTCCTCCAGCAGGTCTTGCCTCAGGGGCTGCTTCCCCTGAGTTGGGCTGTGGGCAGGAACCCAGACACGCAGGATCAGGCCCCAACCACCTGCACATGTCTCTGCTGGGGAGAGAGTGCTAGGGAACCTACGTCTGTCATACACTTTCTGGCACCCAAGGAATCAGCCTCGTGTGTGCGGGGCTGAAACCCAGCCAGGGGCCCTGGGAGCCTGGTGCTCTCGGTGCGCGCTGATTCTGGGCGGCCAAGAAACCGCTGGAGGAGCCCTGCAGTTGCCCTTCCCTTCCCTCTGACAGAGCTCTCACTGCTGGAGCCCTTGGCAGTGTGCAACCACCAGCCCTAAGCCTCCTTAAGGAGCTGGGACCTAAGTGCAAAGGCAAGGCAGGATTGGAGCTGAGGCAAGAAAGGCGCCAGTGGCGACTCCCAGGCTCCTGCTGCCTGCTCCTTCCTGGAGAGGCAGCCTAAAAGCAAGGCAAGTCTGGGCAAGGCTAGCCCCGGCAGAGCAGCTGCGCCAGGAACTCTGCCAGATCGGGCTCTGAGCAGAGCTAGAGCTCTGCCGTACTGGAGGCGCACTTAGCTCCGTGCAAGCAGGGCTTTCAGCTTGACGGGGCTGCTGCCTCCTCTTCCCCCGAGGAGGCTCGCTTCCCTGCTGGCTGTGCACTCGCCTATCAGGCGGGGCGCAGGGCTCCTCCAGCAGGTCTTGCCTCAGGGCTGCTTCCCTGAGTTGGGGCTGTGGGCAGGAACCCAGACACGCAGGATCAGGCCCCAAACACCTGCACATGTCTCTGCTGGGGAGGAGAGTGCTAGGGAACCTACGTCTGTCATACACTTTCTGGGCACCCAAGGAATCAGCCTCCGTGTGTGCGGGCTGAAAACCCCAGCCAGGGGCCCTGGGAGCCTGGTGCTCTCGTGCGGCGCTGATTCTGGCGGCCAGAACCGCTGGAGGAGCCCTGCAGTTGCCTTCCCTTCCCTCTGACAGAGCTCTCACTGCTGAAGCCTTGGCAGTGTGCAACCCACCACCCTAAGCCTCCCCAACGCCTGGACCTAAGTGCAAAGGCAAGGCAGGATTGGAGCTGAGGCAAGGAAGGCACCAGTGGCGTCTCCAGGCTCGCTCAGCAGCTCCTTCCTGGGGAGGGAGCCTAAAAGCAAGGCAAGTCTGGGCAAGGCTAGCCCCCGGCGAGCAGCCTCGCGCCAGAAACTCTGCCAGATCGGGGCTCTGAGCAGAGCTAGAGCTCTGCCGTACTGGAGGCGCACTTAGCTCCGTGCAAGCAGGGCTTTCCTCTTGACTGGGCTCGGCTGCCTCCTCTTCTCCCGAGGAGGCTCGCTACCCTGCTGGCTGTGCTCTCGCCTATCAGGCGGGGGCGCAGGGCTCCTCCAGCAGGTCTTGCCTCAGGGGCTGCTTCCCTGAGTTGGGCTGTGGGCGGGAACCCAGACACGCAGGATAAGGCCCAACACCTGCACATGTCTCTGCTGGGAGGAGAGTGCTAGGGAACCTACGTCTCTCACACACTTTCTAGGCACCCACGGAGTCAGCCTCTGGGAGTGTGGGGATGCAAAACCCAGCCAGGGGCCCTTGGAACCTGGTGCTCTCGTGCGGAGCTTTGTCTGGGCGGCCAAGGAACCGCTGAAGGAGCCCTGCTGTTGCCCTTCGCTTCCCTCTGACAGAGCTTTCACTGCTGGAGCCCTTGGCAGTGTGCAACCCACCAGCCCCCTAAGCCCTCCTCAAGGACGCTTGGGACCTAAGTGCAAAGGCAAGGCAGGGGTAGAGCTGAAGCCAGGAAGGCGCCAGTGGCGTTTCCGAGCCTCACACAGCCTGCTCCTTCCTGGGGAGGAGCCTTAAAGCAAGGCAAGTCTGCGCAAGGCTCGCCTATGGCAGAGCATCTTGGTGCCAGGAACTCTGCCAGATCGGGCCTCTGAACAGAGCTAGAGATCTGCCGTACTGGAGTCGCACTTAGCTTCGTGTAAGCAGGGATTTCAGCTTGACGGGACTTGCTGCCTCCTCTTCCCCGAGGAGGCTCGCTTCCCTGCTGGCTGTGCACTCGCCTATCGGGCGGGGGCGCAGGGCTCCTCCAGCAGGTCTTGCCTCAGGGGCTGCTTCCCTGAGTTGGGGCTGTGGGCAGGAACCCAGACACGCAGGATCAGGCCCCAAACACCTGCACATGTCTCTGCTGGGGAGGAGAGTGCTAGGGAACCTACGTCTGTCATACACTTTCTGGACCCACGGAATCAGCCTCCGTGTGGGGCTGAAAACCCAGCCAGGGGCCCTGGAAGCCTGGTGCTCTCCGTGCGGCGCTTTCTGGGCGGCCAAGGAACCGCTGAAGGAGCCTGCAGTTGCCCTTCCTTCCCTCTGACAGAGCTTTCACTGCTGGAGCCCTTGGCAGTGTGCAACCCACAGCCCCTAAGCCCTCCTTAAGGACGCTGGGACCTAAGTGCAAAGGCAAGGCAGGATTGGAGCTGAGCAGGAAGGCGCCAGTGGCGTTTCCAGCTCCACTGCCTGCTCCTTCCTGGGGAGGGAGCCTTAAAGCAAGGCAAGTCTGGCAAGGCTCCGCCGGGCAGAGCATCTTGGCGCCAGGAACTCTGCCAGATCGGGGCTCTGAGCAGAGCTAGAGCTGCCGTACTGGAGGCGCACTTAGCTTCGTGAAGCAGGGCTTTCAACTTGACGGGGCTGGCTGCCTCCTCTTCCCCCGAGGAGGCTCGCTTCCCTGCTGGCTGTGCACTCGCCTATCAGGCGGGGGCGCAGGGCTCCCCAGCAGGTCTTGCTCAGGGGCTGCTTCCCCTGAGTTGGGGCTGTGGGCAGGAACCCAGACACGCAGGATCAGGCCCAAACACCTGCACATGTCTCTGCTGGGAGGAGAGTGCTAGGGAACCTACGTCTGTCATACACTTTCTGGGCACCAAGGAATCAGCCTCCGTGTGTGCGGGGCTGAAAACCCAGCCAGGGGCCTGGAGCCTGGTGCTCTCCGTGTGGCGCTGATTCTGGCGGCCAAGCAACGCGCTGGAGGAGCCTGCAGTTGCCCTTCCCTTCCTCTGACAGAATTCTCACTGCTGGAGCCTTGGCAGTGTGCAACCCCACCAGCCCCTAAGCCTCC
>NW_017195971.1:0-8696 GCF_001704415.2 Capra hircus
GATCCCTTGTTCCATGCGAAAGGGAAGCGTGACAATGCTGCTAGAGCTCGGGAGGAAAGCGCACGTGCATACCCAAACTCGAGACCAGGACTGACTCCCCTGGGGAGACTCCAGAAGTACCCCAAGATCCATGTCAGCACTGGAGAGGAATCCTCAGGTTCCAGCACCGACTCCACACAAGGTCTTAGGCCCGGCATCGTCGGGAGAGGAATCCCCGAGAGCCCCCGAGCAACTCGCATGGGGACTGGCCTTTCCTAAGGCCAACAGAGCGGGTCCCTGTGCCCTTTGTAAGTCGAGAGCACCTGCCGCAACTCGAGAAAATCCAGGAGGTTCTCCCTCCAGGCGTGATGAGGCCATTTCCGCTGAGGCGTCTCGAGGCTAATCACACCTAACCTTTGGAACTTCCAAAGGACCCTTCACACCCTTGCTGCAACTCAAGAAGTTCCCCGACATACCCGTCTCCACTCGAGAGGAAGCACCAGAGACCGGCCCACATCCAGAGGAGCCCCGTTTCCGCCTCCTAGCTCGAGAGGAGGGATCCTTTCCCTGCGTGGTCGGGAAAGAATTCCGGGCGTTCCTGTCGCATCTCAAGAGGAGGTGCTCTCCACAGGAAAGGCGAGAGGAACTCCAGGGTCGTGCCACCATTCCCAGAGTCCCCCCAGATGTCTTAGTCCATTTCAGGGAAACCTGATTTCCCTGCACTGCCTCGAATTTCTAGCCGAGGATCGACTCACACCACGATGGCACATGGGACAGCACTGTGGAAAAGCCTCGTGGGAAAGCCTCGAGGGAAAGCCACAGATCCCTTGATCCACGCGAAGGAAAGCGTTGCACTGCTGCTACAGCTCGGGAGGAAAGCGCACGTTCATGCCCCCACACAAGACGACGACTAACTCCCCTGGGGAGACTTCAGAAGTACCCCAAGATCCATGTCAGCACTGGAGAGGAAACCTCAGGTTCCGGCACCGACTCCACACAGGGTCTTAGGCCCCGGCATCGACGGGAGAGGAATCCGAGAGGCCCCAGAGCAACTCGCATGGGGACTGGCCTTTCCTGAGGCCACCAGAGCGGTTCCCTGAGGTCCCCGTAGTAAGTCAAGAGCACCTGCCGCAACTCGAGAAAATCCAGGAGGTTCTCCCCTCCAGGCGAGATGAGGCCCTTTTCCTCTGAGGCGTCTCGAGGCTAACCATACCTAACATCTGGAACTTCCAAAGGGTCCTTCACACCCTTGCTGCAACTCAAGAAGTTCCCGACATACCTGACTCCACTCGAGAGGAAGCACGAGAATCCCGCCCACATCCAGAGGAGCCCCGTTTCCGCCTCATACCTCGAGGTCAGGTATCCTTTCCCTGCATGTTCGGGAAAGAATTCCCGGTGTTCCCGTCGCATCTCATGAGGAGGCGCTCTCCACAGGAAAGGCGGAGGAACTCCAGGGTCATGCCACCATTCCAAGAGTCCCCCAGATATCTCAGTCTGCCGGGGTCCAGCCCCGCTGGATCCAGGGAATTCGACGGATGGACGGCGTTGTCGTGGAAAGTCTTTTTTATTTATTAATGTAAGATTAGATTAAGAAATTATAGTGTAGTAAGAAGATTAACTGGAGGAAAAGGGCTGAATATCTTGGTTTACGTGGAAGGCCAATAAAATTCCAGACAAAGAATTTTCACCATCTACGTTGGGCCACCAGCCCCTGCTTGAATATCTAAGGGTGCCTCACCTTAAGCTCCCTTTCGTGCAGGTCTTAACAGCCAGGCAAGTAAGTAGACCTGGCGAGCCTCCGCGCCCCTGGTGGAGATTCAGCCTGAAGTTAAAGTAAAAAGCAGAGAGAAGGAAAGGGAGAGAAGAAGAAAGAGAGAAAAAGACACGGGGGGAGCCTGAGTCTCAAGAAACCAGGCCGAGAGACTAGTTCGAGAAACTGGTCCGAGAAACTGGCCCCATCCTTTATTGTTCATAAAGCCTTTTATACTTTTGATAAAACATGGAGTTCAATGGGTAACACAAAATTATGTAGCGTTTGCACCCCAGACTCTTTCTGTACATCATTTTGTATACAAAAGGTCTCTGGTGATTTACATTATCTTCTGGCCAAGAGGCTTGTTAAACACTTTTTGGCTCTCTTCCTTAATGAATGTTAATTTTGTTTCCTCTGAAGTGTTTTTTCTTTAATCTGCATTTCCTTAAAGCATTAAAGTTACATCTCTATAAAACAAAGGTGCAGTGGGTTTATAACAAAGAAGGTACTTAACTCAAAGATCTAATGTTCCTAATACCAGGTCTACTACTTGTTTTTTTAATATACCAACTCTATCTAAAAATAAAGGATATGAAAATTTAGCAGCAAGCATTGACCCAAAAAATGAAACTTTTAATCAGTCCTATTATAAAGATTTTGACTCCTCGGATGCCCCTACATTCCTAGGATGCTTTAAGCTTCCTGTGCCTCCTGGGGAAAGGAGGCCTCAAACAATCACATGCCCAGCTGTACGAGTCCTGCAGGCAGGCTAGAAAGCATTCAGAGGGGTTTTTGGATTGAAACACTCTTTCAAATGCTGAAGACTAAAGCCCTGAATTGACTTTTTCCAGAAAATGTCAGAAGAGTGGAAAAGCAGAGCAAAAAAGCCGGCAGATTTTTGTTGGGGTATGTGCGTAGGAACTTCCAGAGGGGTCCCTGAAGTCTGAACACACCATGCCTATGTCAGTTTCTTCCTCATGACGTTATCACGGACGGGAGTCCTCATACTGGCTCCCAGCATCAGTCCAATCCAGAGGAACCTGTTTTCCCTGCACTGCCTCGACTTTCACGCTGAGGATCAACTCACACCACGGTGGCACGAGGGAAAGCCCTGTGAGAAAGCCTCGTGGGAAAGCCTCCAGGGAAAGCCACAGATCCCTTGATCCACACGACGGGAAGCGTGACCCTGCTGCTACAGCTCGGGAGGAAAGCACACGTGCGTGCCCTCACTTGAGAGGAGGATTGACTCTCCAGGGGAGACTCCAGAAGAGCCCCAATATCCATGTCAGCACTGCAGAGGAAACCTCAGGTTCCGGCCCGAACCACACAAGTTGTTCGGCCCGGGCATCAACAGGAGAGTTATCAAGAGAAGCCCCCAGCATCTGGCATGGGGACTGGCCTTTGATGAAGCCACCAGAGCGGGTCCCTGACGTCCCCGTCGTAAGTCGGGAGCACCTGCCGCAACTCGAGAAAATCCAGGAGGTTCTCCCCTCCAGGCGAGATGAGGCCCATTTCCAATGAGGTGTCTCGAGGCTAATTACATCTAATCTCTGGAACTTCCAAAGGGTCCTTCACACCCTTGCTGCAACTCAAGAAGTTCCCCGACATTCCCATCTCCACTCGAGAGGAAACACGAGGGTCCTGCCCACATCCAGAGTAGCCCCGTTTCATCCTCCTAGCTAGAGATGAGGGATCCTTTCCCTGCTTGGTCGGGAAAGAACTTCCGGCATTCCCGTCGCATCTCAGGTGGAGGCGCTCTCCACAGGAAGGGAGAGAGGAACTCCATGGTCGTGCCACCATTTCAAGCGTCCCCAGATGTCTCAGTCCATTCCAGAGGATCTTGTTTTTACAGAGTGCCTAAACTTTCATGCCGAGGATCGCCTCACACCACGGTGGCACGGGGGACAGCCCTGTGGGAAAGCCTCGTGGGAAAGCCTCTAGGAAAAGCCTAGAGGAAAAGCCACAGATCCATTGATCCACGCGACGGGAAGCATGACACTGCTGCTACAGCTCGGGAGGAAGGGCATGCGCATGCCCCACTCGAGACGAGGACTGATTCCCCTTGGGAGACTTCAGAAGTATCCCAAAAACATGTCAGCACTGGAGAGGAATACTCAGGTTCTGGCCCCCACTCCACACAAGGTCTTGGCCCCCGGCATCTACCGGTGAGGAATCCCGAGAGGCCCTCTAGCAACTCACATGGGAACTGGTCTTTCCTAAGGCCAACAGAACGGGTCCCTGAGGTCCCCGTCGTAAGTCGAGAGCACCTGCCACAACTCGAGAAAATGAAGGAGATTCTCCCCTTCAGGCGAGATGAAGCCCATTTCCACTGAGACGTCTCGAGGCTAATCACACCTAACCTCTGGAACTTCCAAAGGGTCCTTCACACCATAGCTGCAACTCAAGAAGTTCCACGAGAGACCCGTCGCCACTACATAGGAATCACCAGGGTACCACCCACATCCAGAGGAGCCCCAATTCCCCCTCCTAGCTCAATGTGAGGGATCCTTTCCCTGATTGGCCGGGAAAGAATTCCTGTCGTACCTGTCGCATCTCAAGAGGAGGCACGCTCCACAAGAAAGGTGAGAGGAACTCCAGGGTCGTTCCACCATTCCAAGAGTCCCCCAGATGTCTCAGTCCTTTCCAGAGGAACTTGTTTACCCTGCACTGCCTCGACGTTCACGCGGAGGACCGACACACACGATGGTGGCACGTGGGACAGCCCTGTGGGAAAGCCTCGTGGGAAAGCCTCGAGGGAAAACAAGAAACCCCTTGATCAACCCAACGGGAAAATTGACTCTGCTCCTAATGCTCGGGAGAAAAGCGCACGCGCATGCCCCCATTGGAGACGAAGATGACTCCCCTGTGGAGACTCCAGTAGTACCCCAAGATCCATGTTAGCACTGGAGAGGAAACCTCAGGTTCGGGCACCGACTCCAAACAAGGTCTTAGGCCCCGTCATCGACCGGAGAGGAATCCCGAGAGGCCCCTTAGCAACTCGCAAGTCGACTGGCATTTCCTGAGTGGACCAGAGCGGGTTACATAAGTCCCGGTCGTAACTGGAGAGCACCTGCTGAAACTCGAGAAAATCCAGGAGGTTCTCCCCTGCAGGCGAGATGAGGCCCATTTCCGCTGAGGCGTCTCGAGTCTAATCACACCTAACCTCTGGAACTTCCAAAGGGTCCATCACACCCTTGCTGCAACTCAAGAAGTTCACCGACATACCCGTCTCCACACGAGAGGAAGCACCAGAGACCCGCCCACATCCAGAGGAGCCCCGTTTCCGCCTCCTAGCTCGAGAGGAGGGATCCTTTCCCTGCGTAGACAGGAAAGAATTCCTGGCGTTCCTGGCGCATCTCAAGAGGAGGCGCTCTCCACAGGAAAGGCGAGAGGAACTCCAGGGTCGTGCCACCATTCCCAGAGTCCCCAAGATGTCTCAGTCCATTCCAGGGAAAACTGTTTTCCTGGCACTGCCTCCACTTTCAAGCCGAGGATCGACTCACACCACGGTTGCACGAGGGAAAGCCCTGTGGGAAAGCCTCGTGGAAAGCGTCGTGGTAAACCCTCGAGGGAAAGCCACTGATCCCTTGTTCCACGCGAAGGGAAGCGTGACAATGCTGCTAGAGCTCGGGAGGAAAGCGCACGTGCATACCCAAACTCGAGACCAGGACTGACTCCCCTGGGGAGACTCCAGAAGTACCCCAAGATCCATGTCAGCACTGGAGAGGAATCCTCAGGTTCCAGCACCGACTCCACACAAGGTCTTAGGCCCCGGCATCGTCGGGAGAGGAATCCCGAGAGGCCCCCGAGCAACTCGCATGGGGACTGGCCTTTCCTAAGGCCAACAGAGCGGGTCCCTATTGTGCCCTTTGTAAGTTGAGAGCACCTGCCGCAACTCGAGAAAATCCAGGAGGTTCTCACCTCCAGGCGTGATGAGGCCCATTTCCGCTGAGGCGTCTCAAGGCTAATCACACCTAACCTTTGGAACTTCCAAAGGACCCTTCACACCCTTGCTGCAACTCAAGAAGTTCCCCGACATACCCGTCTCCACTCGAGAGGAAGCACCAGAGACCGCCCACATCCAGAGGAGCCCCGTTTCCGCCTCCTAGCTCGAGAGGAGGGATCCTTTCCCTGCGTGGTCGGGAAAGAATTCCGGGCGTTCCTGTCGCATCTCAAGAGGAGGTGCTCTCCACAGGAAAGGCGAGAGGAACTCCAGGGTCGTGCCACCATTCCCAGAGTCCCCAGATGTCTTAGTCCATTTCAGGGAAACCTGATTTCCCTGCACTGCCTTCGAATTTCTAGCCGAGGATCGACTCACACCACGATGGCACATGGGACAGCACTGTGGGAAAGCCTCGTGGGAAAGCCTCGAGGGAAAGCCACAGATCCCTTGATCCACGCGAAGGGAAGCGTTGCACTGCTGCTACAGCTCGGGAGGAAAGCGCACGTTCATGCCCCCACACAAGACGACGACTAACTCCCCTGGGGAGACTTCAGAAGTACCCCAAGATCCATGTCAGCACTGGAGAGGAAACCTCAGGTTCCGGCACCGACTCCACACAGGGTCTTAGGCCCCGGCATCGACGGGAGAGGAATCCCGAGAGGCCCCAGAGCAACTCGCATGGGGACTGGCCTTTCCTGAGGCCACCAGAGCGGTTCCCTGAGGTCCCCGTAGTAAGTCAAGAGCACCTGCCGCAACTCGAGAAAATCCAGGAGGTTCTCCCCTCCAGGCGAGATGAGGCCCTTTTCCTCTGAGGCGTCTCGAGGCTAACCATACCTAACATCTGGAACTTCCAAAGGGTCCTTCACACCCTTGCTGCAACTCAAGAAGTTCCCCGACATACCTGACTCCACTCGAGAGGAAGCACGAGAATCCCGCCCACATCCAGAGGAGCCCCGTTTCCGCCTCATACCTCGAGGTCAGGTATCCTTTCCCTGCATGTTCGGGAAAGAATTCCCGGTGTTCCCGTCGCATCTCATGAGGAGGCGCTCTCCACAGGAAAGGCGGAGGAACTCCAGGGTCATGCCACCATTCCAAGAGTCCCCCAGATATCTCAGTCTGCCGGGGTCCAGCCCCGCTGGATCCAGGGAATTCGACGGATGGACGGCGTTGTCGTGGAAAGTCTTTTTTATTTATTAATGTAAGATTAGATTAAGAAATTATAGTGTAGTAAGAAGATTAACTGGAGGAAAAGGGCTGAATATCTTGGTTTACGTGGAAGGCCAATAAAATTCCAGACAAAGAATTTTCACCATCTACGTTGGGCCACCAGCCCCTGCTTGAATATCTAAGGGTGCCTCACCTTAAGCTCCCTTTCGTGCAGGTCTTAACAGCCAGGCAAGTAAGTAGACCTGGCGAGCCTCCGCGCCCCTGGTGGAGATTCAGCCTGAAGTTAAAGTAAAAAGCAGAGAGAAGGAAAGGGAGAGAAGAAGAAAGAGAGAAAAAGACACGGGGGGAGCCTGAGTCTCAAGAAACCAGGCCGAGAGACTAGTTCGAGAAACTGGTCCGAGAAACTGGCCCCATCCTTTATTGTTCATAAAGCCTTTTATACTTTTGATAAAACATGGAGTTCAATGGGTAACACAAAATTATGTAGCGTTTGCACCCCAGACTCTTTCTGTACATCATTTTGTATACAAAAGGTCTCTGGTGATTTACATTATCTTCTGGCCAAGAGGCTTGTTAAACACTTTTTGGCTCTCTTCCTTAATGAATGTTAATTTTGTTTCCTCTGAAGTGTTTTTCTTTAATCTGCATTTCCTTAAAGCATTAAAGTTACATCTCTATAAAACAAAGGTGCAGTGGGTTATAACAAAGAAGGTACTTAACTCAAAGATCTAATGTTCCTAATACCAGGTCTACTACTTGTTTTTTTTAATATACCAACTCTATCTAAAAATAAAGGATATGAAAATTTAGCAGCAAGCATTGACCCAAAAATGAAACTTTTAATCAGTCCTATTATAAAGATTTTGACTCCTCGGATGCCCCTACATTCCTAGGATGCTTTAAGCTTCCTGTGCCTCCTGGGGAAAGGAGGCCTCAAACAATCACATGCCCAGCTGTACGAGTCCTGCAGGCAGGCTAGAAAGCATTCAGAGGGGTTTTTGGATTGAAACACTCTTTCAAATGCTGAAGACTAAAGCCCTGAATTGACTTTTTCCAGAAAATGTCAGAAGAGTGGAAAAGCAGAGCAAAAAAGCCGGCAGATTTTGTTGGGGTATGTGCGTAGGAACTTCCAGAGGGGTCCCTGAAGTCTGAACACACCATGCCTATGTCAGTTTTCTTCCTCATGACGTTATCACGGACGGGAGTCCTCATACTGGCTCCCAGCATCAGTCCAATCCAGAGGAACCTGTTTTCCCTGCACTGCCTCGACTTTCACGCTGAGGATCAACTCACACCACGGTGGCACGAGGGAAAGCCCTGTGAGAAAGCCTCGTGGGAAAGCCTCCAGGGAAAGCCACAGATCCCTTGATCCACACGACGGGAAGCGTGACCCTGCTGCTACAGCTCGGGAGGAAAGCACACGTGCGTGCCCTCACTTGAGAGGAGGATTGACTCTCCAGGGGAGACTCCAGAAGAGCCCCAATATCCATGTCAGCACTGCAGAGGAAACCTCAGGTTCCGGCCCCGAACCACACAAGTTGTTCGGCCCGGGCATCAACAGGAGAGTTATCAAGAGAAGCCCCCCAGCATCTGGCATGGGGACTGGCCTTTGATGAAGCCACCAGAGCGGGTCCCTGACGTCCCCGTCGTAAGTCGGGAGCACCTGCCGCAACTCGAGAAAATCCAGGAGGTTCTCCCCTCCAGGCGAGATGAGGCCCATTTCCAATGAGGTGTCTCGAGGCTAATTACATCTAATCTCTGGAACTTCCAAAGGGTCCTTCACACCCTTGCTGCAACTCAAGAAGTTCCCCGACATTCCCATCTCCACTCGAGAGGAAACACGAGGGTCCTGCC
>NW_017195972.1:0-8696 GCF_001704415.2 Capra hircus
TCAGGCTTAGACAATAGACAAGACGTTTCTTACATTGCTGAGAGACTAGCGCAGCTCCCTGCCAACATATACTACTGAAAAGGAGTTAGAAAAAGTGGTATGCAGGATAAAAATGCTATAGAGTAAGAGGTGAGAGAGAGTTTAAAACCTTGGTGAATAGTGAGCTCCCCGTTGCTGGAAGTTTTTCAAGCTAAGATTAATGGTTACTTGTCATCTAAAAGGCTATAGACCAGATTTGGGTTATAAAAAGATCATTAGAAAAGCTTATAAAGATATTGTGTAACACCTCTTTTCTTGCTTCTATATTTGGGTCTAGTGATATGGTTTTTTGGATAACAAAAAATTACTCAGAAACGGCCTATGAAAACTATTCTGATTAATGGCAAAGTCTATTGTGGGGTTATTAGACACAGGACAGACGTTTCTTGCATTTCAGGAAAAGACTGGCCTAGCTCCTGGCCCACCTCCTGGCCCACACATACTACTGAAAATAACTTGGTGGGGATAGGAAGAGCCCCACAGTAGCCAAAAGTGCAAAAATTTTAGATTGGCAATTTGAGGACACCCGTGGAACTTTCCAACCGTATGTAGTCCTTCACTCCCCCTTACCCTGTGGGGGAGGGACATGCTATCTCAAATGGGAGTGTTACTTTTTAGCCCTGATGATAAAGTGACCTCTCAGATGCTGCAGATCGGCTATGATCCATCAAAAGGATTGGGTAAACAACAGACAAGAATAATTGAGCTAATTTGCCCAAACTCCTCGCAAGCTATATACTGGATTGGGATATCCAAATTTATAATGAAGGCCATTGTTTTTGCTGCCTACCCCATTACATGAAAATTTCAAGATCCGGTGTGGGTGGAACAGTGGCCTCTGCCTAAGGAAAAATTACTGACATGTTAATTAAAAAGATTAATTCAAATATACTGATTTATTAAATTGTTTAATAAAGAACCATCAAAAATTGTACTTCCATATAACAGAGAACAACTTGATGCTTTTCAAATGTTTGATGATTGGCAGATTGCTATAGGAAATTCTTGTGATCAGATCTTGCATCATTTACCCTCACGTGCTTTGTTAATTCAAAAATTAAAAAGAGAGAAATTAAGTATAGTTTTCCCCCATCAGATTTTACAACATGTTCTCTTTGTAATAAGTTAAATGCTGATTCGTTTGAAACAGTAAAATAAAAAGCCATTAGTAAAGCAAAAAGATCTCCTCCAGATAACAAAAAGATCCCGACCCAAAATTTACTGCGGGTCGAGGAAGTGTTTATATTTTTTTCCACAGGGTGCAGATTCGTCAACTTGGATCCCGGACAGACTGATTCGCCACAAAAGAAAAAGGGAACTTCTCTGCCACCACCCCGCGGGAAACAGCCGCGCACCAAAAGCTGCGGGCGGGGCCAGCCTGACTGACGGAACCCAGTGCACCGCACTCGCAGCCCCATAACAGCGCCAGTGTCAGAGGGCGGGGTGAAGGCCGCTGCTCCTACCGGCAAAAAGAGGCAAAAGAAACATCAAGATCCCGGCAGGACTAACAGCTGCTGCAGCACAAACTCCAACCAGAAAATGACTCTATTTACTCTATTTTGGCTTGTCTATCCTCTCCTTATGTTCTTCTTTTCACCAATGATTCCAGAAAACTTAATGTACCTAATGTAGCGACTTGTGAACCATGGATGTTTTCATCTTGTTTAACTCCTCAAAGTAATGTCTGCTCTTCTGTGGTTTTAAAGATGTCCTATAACTGTAACAACTTATTGATATGATAATTATGTTCTTGCTGTGTTACAACAACTGTTATTGTTACTACAACAGCAATCATTGACTCAACAAGTGTAAATGCCCAATATGTTAAAAAATCAAGGTTTAGGTATTTTGGAACAGCTCAGATATTAGTTTAGACTTAGGGAAACTTCATAATCAGATTCAGACCTTGGAACACTCCCGATTAGATTTTACCACCGCAGGAGAAGCCAATGACTTTTCCCACACTTTCTCTAACTTCATTTCTGAAGACTGTTCTGTCTACTGTCTATAATCTTGCTCCTCATTCCCTATAGATATTGAGAAGCAAATCTCGAGACCGTGCACCTGATTTTAAACATAAATAATCAATTATTAAAAATTAAAAAGGGTGAGATGCGGGAGCCAGAGTGAGGAATCCCGCCCGTGACAAGGTCATGAGGAAGGAAGCTGACATACGCAAGGCGTGCTCAGACTTCAGGGACCCCTCTGGAAATTCCTAAGCATGTACCCCAACAAAAATCTGCCGGCTTTTGTGCTCTGCTTTTCCACTCTTCTGACATTTTCTGGAAAAAGTCAATTCAGGGTTTCAGTCTTCTGCATTTGAAAGAGTGTTTCAATCTAAAAACCCCTCCGATGGCTTTCTAGCCTGCCTGCAGGACTCTGCGAGTGTGATTGTTTGAGGCCTCCTGACTGCAGGAGGCACAGGAAGCTTAAAACATCCTAGGAATGTAGGGGCTTCCGAAGAGTCAAAATCTTTAGAATAGGACTGATTAAAAGTTTCATTTGTTGAGTCAATGCTTGCTGCCAAATTTTCATATCCTTTATTTTTAGATATAGTTGGTATATAGAAAAACAAGTAGTAGACCTGGTATTAGCAACATTAGATCTTTGAGTTAAGTACCTTCTTTGTTATATCCACTGCACCTTTGTTCTATAGAGATGTAACTTTAATGCTTTAAGGAGATGCAAATTTAAAGAAAAAACACTTCGTGGGGAAACAAAATCAACATTCATTAAGGAAGAGAGCTAAAAAGTGTTAACAAGCTTCTTGGCCAGAAGATAATGTAAAATCACCTGAGACCTTTTGTATACAAAATGATGTATAGTAAAGAGTCTGGGCTGCGAACGCTACATAATTCTGTGTTACCCGTTGATCTCCATGTTTTATCAAAAGTATAAAAGGCCTTCTGAACAATAAAGGATCGCGACCAGTTTCTCGAACTAGTCTCTCGGCCTGGTTTCTTGGGACTCTGGCTCCCCCCATGTCTCTCTCTCTCCTCTTCTCTCCCCTTCCCTCTCTCTGCTCTTTTACTTTAACTTCAGGCTGAATCTCCATCTGGGGCGCAGAGGCTCGCCAGGTCTACTTACTTGCCCCGGCTGTTAAGACCCGCACGAAAGGGAGCTTAAGGCGAGCACCCTTAGATATTCAAGCGGGCCCGGTGGCCCAACGTAGATGGTGCAGATTCCTTGTCTGGAATTTTATTGGCCTTCCGCGTAAACCAAGCTATTCAGCCCTCTTCCTCCACTTAATCTTCTTATTACACTATAGTTTCTTAATCTAATCTTACATTAATAAACAAACAAGTCTTTCCACGCCAACGCCGTCCACCCTTCGAATTCCCTGGATCCACCGGGGCTGGACCCCGGCAGAAAGCCTCGTGGGAAAGCCTCGTGGGAAAGCCTCAATGGAAAGCCACGGATCCCTTGATGCCACGCGAAGGGAAGCGGGACACCGCTGCTACAGCTCGGGTGAAAGCGCACGTGGATGCCCCCACTCGAGTAGAGGACTGACTTCCCTGGGGAGACTCCAGAAGTACCGCAAGATCCATGTCAGCACTGGAGAGGAATCCTCAGGTTCCGGAACTGACTCCACACAAGGTCTTAGGCCCCAGCATCGATGGGAGAGGAATCCCGAGAGGCCCCGAGCAACTCGCATGGGGACTGGCCTTTCCTGAGGCCACCAGAGCGGGTCCCTGAGGTCCCCGTCGTAAGTCGAGAGCACCTGCCGCAACTCGAGAAAATCCAGGAGGTTCTCCCCTCCAGGCGAGATGAGGCCCATTTCCGCTGAGGCGTCTCGAGGCTAGTCACACCTAACCTCTGGAACTTCGGGTCCTTCACACCCTTGCCGCAACTCAAGAAGTTGCCCGACATACCCGTCTCCACTCGAGACGAAGCATGAGAGTCCCGCCCACATCCAGAGGAGCCCCGTTTCCGCCTCCTAGCTCGAGAGGAGGGATCATTTCCCTGCGTGGTCGGGAAAGAATTCCCGGCGTTCCCGTCGCATCTCAAGAGGAGGCGCTCACCACAGGAAAGGCGAGAGGAACTCCAGGGTCATGCCACCATTCCCAGAGTCCCCAGATGTCTCTGTCGATTCCAGGAAAAACCTATTTTCCCTGCACTGCGTCGACTTTCAAGTCGAGGATCGACTCACACCACGGTGGCACGTGGGACTGCCCTGTGGGAAAGCCTCGTTGGAAAGCCTCGAGGGAAAGCCACAGATCCCTTGATCCACGCGAAGGGAAGCGCGACACTGCTGCTACAGCTCGGAGGAAAGCGCACGTGCATGCCCCACTTGAGACGAAGACTGACTCCCCTGGGGAGACTCCAGAAGTACCCCAAGATCCATGTCCAGCACTGGAGAGGAATCCTCAGGTTCTGGCACTGACTCCACACAATGTCTTAGGCCCCAGCATCGACGGGAGAGGAATCCCCGAGAGGCCCCCGAGTTTCTCACATGGGGACTGGCCTTTCCTGAGGCAACCAGAGCGTGTCCCTGAGGTCCCCGTCATAAGTCGAGAGCACCTGCCGCAACTCGAGAAAATCCAGGGAGGTTCTCCCCTTCAGGCGAAATGAGGCCCATTTCCGCTGAGGCGTCTCGAGGATAATCACACCTAACCTCTGGAACTTCCAAAGGGTTCTTCACACCCTTGCTGCAACTCAAGAAGTTTCCCCGACATACCCGTCTCCACTTGAGAGGAAGCACGAGAGTTCCGGCCACATCCAGAGGAGCCCCGTTTCCGCCTCCTAGCCTGAGATGAGGGATCCTTTCCCTGCGTGGTCGGGAAAGAATTCCCGGCGTTTCCCGTCGCATCTCAAGAGGAGGCGCTCTCCACAGGAAAGGCGAGAGGAACTCCAGGGTCGTGCCACCATTCCCAGAGACAACCCAGATGTCTCAGTCCATTTCCAGGGAAACCTGTTTTCCCTGCCACTGCGTCGACTTTCAAGCCGAAGATCGACTCACACCACGGTGGCACGTGGGGCAGCCCTGTGGGAAAGCCTCGTGGAAAGCCTCGTGGGAAAGCCTCGAGGGAAAGCCACAGATCCCTTGATCCACGCGAAGGGAAGCGTGACACTGCTGCTACAGTCGGGAGGAAAGCGCACGTGCATGACCCCACTCGAGACGAGGACTGAGTCTCCTGGGGAGACTCCAGAAGTACCCCAAGATCCATGTCAGCACTGGAGAGGAATCCTCAGGTTCTGGCACCCGACTCCACACGAAGGTCTTAGGCCGCAGCATCGACGGGAGAGGAATTCCAAGAGTCCCCCGAGCAACTCCCATGGGGAATGGCCTTTCCTGAGGCCACCAGAGCGGTCCCTGAGGTCCCCGTCGAAAGTCGAGAGCACCTGCCGAAACTCGAGAAACATCCAGGAGGTTCTCCCCTCCAGGCGAGATGAGTGCCATTTCCGCTGAGGCATCTCGAGGCTAATCACACCTAACCTCTGGAGCTCCCAAAGCGACTTCACACCCTTGCTGCAACTCAAGAAGATCCCCGACATACCCGTCTACACTCGAGAGGAAGCAGAAGAGTCCCGCCCACATCCAGAGGAGCCCCGTTTCCGCCTCCTAGCTCGAGAGGAGGGATGCTTTCCCCTGCGTGGTCGGGAAAGAATTCCTGGCGTTTCCGTCGCATTTCAAGAGGAGGCGCTCTCCACAGGAAAGGCGAGAGGAACTCCAGGGTCGTTCCACATTCCCAGAGTCCCCAGGATGTCTCAGTCCATTCCAGGGAAACCTGCTTTTCCCTGCACTGCCTCGCTTTCAAGCGAAGATCGACTTGCCACCATGGTGGCACGTGGGACAGCCCTGTGGGAAAGCCTCGTTGGAAAAGCCTCGAGGAAAGCCACAGATCCCTTGATCCACGCGAAGGAAGCGTGACACTGCTGCTACAGCTCGGGAGGAAAGCGCACGTGCATGCCCCACTCGAGACGAGGACTGACTCCCCTGGGGAGACTCCAGAAGTAACCCAGGATCCATGTCTGCACTGGAGAGGAATGCTCAGGTTCCGGCACAGACTCCATACAAGATCTTAGGCCCTGGCATCGACGAGAGAGGAATCCCGAGAGGCCCCCAAGCAACTCGCATGGGGACTGGCCTTTCCTGAGGTCACCAGAGCGGTCCCTGAGGTCCTCGTCGTAAGTCGAGAGCACCTGCTGCAACTCGATAAATCCAGGAGGTTCTCCCCTCCAGGCGAGAAGAGGCCCATTTCCGCTGAGGCGTCTCGAGGCTAATCACACCTAACCTCTGGAGCTTCCAAAAGGTCCTTCGCACCCTTGATGCAACTCAGGAAGTTCCCGACATACCCGTCTCCACTCGAGAGGAAGCAGGAGAGTTCTGCCCACATCCAGAGGAGCCCCGTTTCCGCCTCCTAGCTCGAGAGGAGGGATCCTTTCCCTGCGTGTTCGGGAAAGAATTCCCGGCGTTCCCGTCGCATCACAAGAGGAGACGCTCTCCACAGGAAAGGCGAGAGGAACTCCAGGGTCGTGACACCATTCCCAGAGTCCCCCCAGATGTCTCAGTCCATTCCAGGGAAACCTGTTTTCCCTGCACTGTCTCGACTTTCAAGCCGAGGATCGACTCACACCACGGTGGCATCGTGGGACAGCCCTGTGAGAAAAGCCTCGTGGGAAAGCCTCGTGGAAAGCCTCAAGAGAAAGCCAAAGATCTCTTGATCCACGCGAAGGGAAGCGTGACACTTGTGCTACAGCTCGGGAGGAAAGCGCACGTGCATGCCCCCGCTCGAGACGAGGACTGACTCCCCTGGGGAGACTCCAGAAGTACCCAAGGATCCATGTCTGCACTGGAGAGGAATGCTCAGGTTCCGGCACGGACTCCATACAAGATCTTAGGCCCTGACATCGACGAGAGAGGAATCCCGAGAGGCCCCCAATCAACTCGCATGTGGACTGGCCTTTCCTGAGGCCACCAGAGCGGGTCCCTTAGGTCCCCGTCGTAAGTCGAGAGCGCCTGCCACAACTCGAGAAAATTCAGGAAGTACTCCCCTCCAGGCGAGATGAGGCCCATTTCCCAGAGGCGTCTCGAGGCTAATCACACCTAACCTATGGAACTTCCAAAGGGTCCTTCACACCCCTTGCTGCAACTCAAGAAGTTCCCTGACATACCCGTCTCCACTCGAGAGGAAGCACGAGATTCCCCCCACATCTAGAGGAGCCCCGTTTCCGCCTCCTAGCTCGAGAGGAGGGATCCTTTCCCTGTGTTCTCGGAAAGAATTCCCGGCGTTCCCGTCGCATCTCAAGAGGAGGCCCTCTCCACAGGAAAGGCGAGCGGAACTCCAGGGTGCCACCAATCTGATAGTCCCCAGAGGTCTCAGTCCATTCCAGGGAAACCTGTATTCCCTGCACTGCCTCGAATTTCAAGCCGAGGATCGACTCACACCACGTTGGCACGTGGGACAGCCCTGTGGAAAAGCCTCGTGGGAAAGCCTTGTGGAAAAGACTCGAGGAAAAGCCACTGATTCCTTGATCCACTCGACGGGAAACATGACACTGCTGCCCCATCTCGGCAGGAAAGCGCACTTGCATGCCCCCAAACGAGACGAGGACTGACTCCCTAGGGAGACTCCAAAAGTACCCCAAAATCCATGTCAGCACTGGAGAGGAATGCTCAGGTTCCGGCACCGACTCTACACAAGGTCTTAGGCCCGGCACGACGGGAGAGGAGGCCCTAGAGGCCCCCGAATTACTCGCATGGGGACTGGCCTTTCCTGAGGCCACCGGAGCGGGTCCCTGAGGTCCCATTGTAAGTCGAGAGCACCTGCCGCACCTCGAGAAAATCCAGGAGGTTCTCCCTTCCAGGCGAGATTAGGCCCATTTCCGCTGAGGCATCTTGAGGCTAATCACACCTAACCTTTTGACTTTCCAAAGGGTCCTTCACACCCTTGCTGCAACTCAAGAAGTTCCCCCAACATACCCGTCTCCACTGGAGAGGAAGCACGAGAGTCCCGCCCTCATCCAGAGGAGCCCCGTTTCCGCCTCATAGCTCGAGAGCAGGGATATTTCCCGCGTGGTCGGGAAAGAATTCCCGGCGTTCCCGTCGCATCTCAAGAGGAGGCGCTCTCCACAGGAAAGGCGAGAGGAACTCCAGGGTCGTGCCACCATTCCCAGAGTCCCCCAGATGTCTCAGTCCATTCCAGGGAAACCTGTTTTCCCTGCACTGCCTCGACTTTCAAGCCGAGGATCGACTCACACCACGGTGGCACGTGGGACAGCCCTGTGGGAAGCCTCGAGGGAAAGCCTCGTGGGAAAGCCTCGAGGGAAAGTTGCAGATCCCTTGATCCACGCGAAGGGAAGCATGACACTGCTGCTACATCTCGGGAGGAAAGCGCACGTGCATGCCCCCTCGAGACGAGGACTGACTCCAGGGGAGACTCAGAAGTACCCCAAGATCCATGTCAGCACTGGAGAGGAATCCTCAGGTTCCGGCACCGACTCCACACAAGGTCTTAGGCCCGGCATCGAGAGGGAATCCGAGAGGCCCCGAGCAACTCGCATGGGACTGGCCTTTCCTGAGGCCACCAGAGCGGTCCCTGAGGTCCCGTCGTAAGTCGAGAGCACCTGCCGCAACTCGAGAAAATCCAGGAGGTTCTCCCCTCCAGGCGAGATGAGGCCATTTTCCGCTGAGGCCTCTCGAGGCTAATCACAGC
>NW_017195973.1:0-8694 GCF_001704415.2 Capra hircus
CGCTTTTTCTTGCCTCAAGCTCCAATCCTGCCTTGCCTTTGCACTTAGGTCCAGTCCTCCTTAAGGAGAGCTTAGGGGCTGGTGGGTTGCACACTGCCAAGGGCTCCAGCAGTGAGAATTCTGTCAGAGGGAAGGGAAGGGCAACTGCAGGGCTCCTCCAGCGGTTGCTTGGCCGCCCAGATTCAGCGCCACACGGAGAGCACCAGGCTCCCAGGGCCCCTGGCTGGGGTTTTCAGCCCCGCACACACGGAGGCTGATTCCTTGGGTGCCCAGAAAGTGTATGACAGACGTAGGTTCCCTAGCACTCTCCTCCCCAGCAGAGACATGTGCAGGTGTTTGGGGCCTGATCCTGCGTGTCTGGGTTCCTGCCCCACAGCCCCAACTCAGGGGAAGCAGCCCCTGAGGCAAGACCTGCTGGAGGAGCCCTGCGCCCCCGCCTGATAGGCGAGTGCACAGCCAGCAGGGAAGCGAGCCTCCTCGGGGGAAGAGGAGGCAGCAAGTCCCCGTCAAGCTGAAATCCCTGCTTACACGAAGCTAAGTGCGACCTCCAGTACGGCAGATCTCTAGCTCTGTTCAGAGGCCCGATCTGGCAGAGTTCCTGCACCAAGATGCTCTGCCATAGGCGAGCCTTGCGCAGACTTGCCTTGCTTTAAGGCTCCCTCCCCAGGAAGGAGCAGGCTGTGTGAGGCTCGGAAACGCCACTGGCGCCTTCCTGGCTTCAGCTCTACCCCTGCCTTGCCTTTGCACTTAGGTCCCAAGCGTCCTTGAGGAGGGCTTAGGGGCTGGTGGGTTGCACACTGCCAAGGGCTCCAGGCAGTGAAAGCTCTGTCAGAGGGAAGCGAAGGGCAACAGCAGGGCTCCTTCAGCGGTTCCTTGGCCGCCCAGACAAAGCTCCGCACGGAGAGCACCAGGTTCCAAGGGCCCCTGGCTGGGTTTTGCATCCCCACACTCCCAGAGGCTGACTCCGTGGGTGCCTAGAAAGTGTGTGAGAGACGTAGGTTCCCTAGCACTCTCCTCCCCAGCAGAGACATGTGCAGGTGGTTGGGGCCTGATCCTGCGTGTCTGGGTTCCCGCCCACAGCCTCAACTCAGGGGAAGCAGCCCCTGAGGCAAGACCTGCTGGAGGAGCCCTGCGCGCACCGCCTGATAGGCGAGAGCACAGCCAGCAGTGTAGCGAGCCTCCTCGGGAGAAGAGGAGGCAGCCGAGCCCAGTCAAGAGGAAAGGCCCTGCTTGCACGGAGCTAAGTGGGCCTCCAGTACGGCAGAGCTCTAGCTCTGCTCAGAGCCCCGATCTGGCAGAGTTTCTGGCGCGAGGCTGCTCGGCCGGGGGCTCGCCTTGCCCAGACTTGCCTTGCTTTTAGGCTCCCTCCCCAGGAAGGAGCTGTCTGAGCGAGCCTGGGAGACGCCACTGGTGCCTTCCTTGCCTCAGCTCCAATCCTGCCTTGCCTTTGCACATAGGTGCCAGGCGTGGTTGGGGAGGGCTTAGGGGGTGGTGGGTTGCACACTGCCAAGGGCTTCAGCAGTGAGAGCTCTGTCAGAGGGAAGGGAAGGGCAACTGCAGGGCTCCTCCAGCGGTTCTTAGGCCGCCTAGAATCAGCGCCGCACCGAGAGCACCAGGCTCCCAGGGCCCCTGGCTGGGGTTTTCAGCCCCGCACACACGGAGGCTGATTCCTTGGGTGCCCAGAAAGTGTATGACAGACGTAGGTTCCCTAGCACTCTCCTCCCCAGCAGAGACATGTGCAGGTGTTTGGGGCCTGATCCTGCCGTGTCTGGGTTCCTGCCCACAGCCCCAACTCAGGGGAAGCAGCCCCTGAGGCAAGACCTGCTGGAGGAGCCCTGCGCCCCGCCTGATAGGCGAGTGCACAGCCAGCAGGGAAGCGAGCCTCCTCGGGGGAAGAGGAGGCAGCCAAGTCCCCGTCAAGCTGAAAGCCCTGCTTGCACGGAAGCTAAGTGCGCCTCCAGTACGGCAGATCTCTAGCTCTGTTCAGAGGCCCCGATCTGGCAGAGTTCCTGGCGCCAAGATGCTCTGCCATAGGCGAGCCTTGCGCAGACTTGCCTTGCTTTTAGGCTCCCTCCCCAGGAAGGAGCAGGCTGTGTGAGGCTGGGAAACGCCACTGGCGCCTTCCTGGCTTCAGCTCTACCCTGCCTTGCCTTTGCACTTAGTTCCCAGCGTCCTTGAGGAGGGCTTAGGGGCTGGTGGGTTGCACACTGCCAAGGGCTCCAGCAGTGAAAGCTCTGTCAGAGGGAAGCGAAGGGCAACAGCAGGGCTCCTTCAGCGGTTGCTTGGCCGCCCAGACTAAGCGCCGCACGGAGAGCACCAGGTTCCAAGGGCCCCTGGCTGGGTTTTGCATCCCCACACTCCCAGAGGCTGACTCCGTGTGTGCCTAGAAAGTGTGTGAGAGACGTATGTTCCCTAGCACTCTCCTCCCCAGCAGAGACATGTGTTTGGGAGGGCTTAGGGATCGCTGAGTTCCACACTTCCAAGGGCTCCAGCACTGAGAGCTCTGTCGACGGGAAGGGAAGGGCAACTGCAGAGCTCCTTCAGCTGTTGCTTGGCTGTCCAGACTCAGCGCCACATTGAGAGCACCATGCACCCAGGGCCCCTGGGTGGTGTCTGCAGCCAGCAGGCTGGCGACTCACTTGTGGTCTCCCATCATTTGCCTGAAATACATAGGTTCCCTAATGCTCTTCTCCCCAGCAGAGCTGTGTGCAGGTTGTTGGGGCCTGCCCCTGCGTGTCTGGGTTCCCGCCCACAACCCCAGCTCAGGGGAAGTAACCCCTGAGCCAAGACCTGCAGGAGGCGAGGTATGGCTCCGCCTGGAAGCCGAGTGCACAGGACAAGTGGAAGGGAGCCTCCTCCGGGGAAGAGGAGGCAGCCCAGTCGCCTGCTGCTGCAAGCCTTGCTGGGGTGGAGCCGAGTGCGCCTCCAGTATCGCAGAGCTCCAGCTCCGCTGAGAGCCCTGATCTGGCAGAGTTCCTTGCGCGAGGCTGCTCTGGCCTGGGGCGAGCCTTGCCCAGACTTGCCTGGCTTCTAGACTTCCTGCCCAGGAAGGAGCAGTCTGCACGAGGTTGGGAGACGCCACTGGCACCTTCCTGGCCTCAGCTCTGCTCCTGCCTTGCCTTTGCACCTAGGCCCCAGGCGTTCTTGTGGTGGCTTAGGGGCCGGTGGCTTCCACACTGCCAAGGGCTCCAACAGTGAGAGCTCTGTTCGAGGGAAATGAAGGGTATATTTGGAATGCAATCGTTTATCAGATGTGAGACCCACACCTTCACCCTGAACCCTCACCCCGAGCCCTTACCCTCGCCCTCACCCACACCCTCACCCTGAACCCTTACCCTCACCCTCACCTTGAAGCCTTACCCTCACCCTCACCCCTAACCCTAACCCTCACGCCTCACCCCTCACCCTAACAAGTTGGGGGGCTGTTCTGCACACTGTAACCTTAACCCTTCCCTCACCCGACACCCTATCCACATCCTAACCCTAACCCACTTCATAGTCACGCCCTCAACCCTATACTTACCCTTGAAGTACGTACCTGCATCATCTTCGTTTTGGACACTTCCCATGCATAACAAAAGACAAGGTTGGAATGTTTCAAACATCGATCCAAGACCCATTATCCACATAAAAGGGATATAAATACTCTGATCACATCATTTAAATCTCTTGCATCACCAAAATACCTCTCCACCACGTATCCAATCGCCATTGATGGATCACATCTATCTCATACATTTTATAACTTAGCAATCAGATACGCACCCGTAATCTGGGTAATTATATACACAGGATATATTGATACCATAAATATTTCAACAAATTCCACTTTCTACGATGAGTTCAATCTTCACAAAAGTAGGATGAACGGCACCTGTTTCCACTAGGATCCATAGCATTGCACAAAGTGACAGTGAGCCGTGAAAATCTTAATGATGACCACCGGAAAGAAGGTCAGCACGGCTGATATCACAGATTTTTCAGTGTTCCGATACGACTTCTACCCAAATCCATAAAGAAAGACATATGCATAGGAAACTACAAATTGAAAGCAAGTCTATTGAGATAAATATTGGACATCAATTGTATGAATCTTTAAGGCATAACTGCAGACATTCTTCAGACATTCTTCAAATTCATAGAATGACAACAAAGTATGGCTACGTACAATCCATTCGGTTTTATAAACCACTCATGAATAACCTCACAAGCCATTGAAAACCAGATGACACTTTCAAATAGCTTCGATCTACAAACAAGGCTGTAAGACAGAAAGTTAAAATCGAAATACATGAACTAAATCCTCAATAGATATGAAAACATCCCTTGGTAGTGAAGTCGATTCACATTAGTTATTAGGGCTTTCATGCACAGATCCACGGGGCATATACAGAACCATTCCTCCAACAAAACTGAAGAATGACTTTAAAATCGCAAACAAAACATGAGTATATGTGTTCACACACTTCATGGAGCAAGGGTTTCTTCGATCTGAAAACTGGCGTCGATGAAGGACTGTGTGAAGAATACTTCAAAGTCTATTTGGCAAACACAGCCTACGTTGGCTATATTTAGTCCTCAGATGAATGGAATGTCATGAGTACTGGGCGTTTCAAAGAAGCAGCCTGTGAAGCTCGTGGACGCTTATTGGGATGCGTGGTATACCACATTCACACGTTTCAGTAGCATTGGTGCAAAAACGATACACTTCTCAGGGGAAGCTTCTACATGGACTCTTGGGATCAGAGCTCTAACTCATACACACATACTTTTCCTTTGAAAATGATCCTGCATGATAAGCAAACAAAACACTGGATGAACACCTAGACGGTGAGCTCTGTACTAAATGATTTGAAAGCCAGTAGATGGAATGAGCTGATGAGGAAGACTACAAACGAGTCATCTTCTTCAACTTGGTCAAACTGCTCATAGTCATACAAGTGAATGAAAAGTGGAGGCCTGTTGTCATTCAATCTGTTGAAAAGAAAGAGAATAATACAACAAATTAGCAAATCTTATTTTCTTCATAAACATTATATTATTTCTGCACAGCTTTCTTACTGGCATGAATAGAATATCTGCAATAATCACTTGTCACAGTGAAATGGATTCACATTCGATATCGATTCACATCTAGAATTGATGCCATAGCTGTTTGATACTATTGCTTGAGTGAATGCAACTTATGTGACTTCACAAACTACAAACACGACTAACATAATAGGTATTAAAAAACCTTGAGTGACATGAGCGTGAAGACTTAGTAGAGTTGCTCTCAAGAATCATGATACTATTCTTCACTCCAGCCATAGGACTGGAATCTGTACATTAACACCCCTGCAAAAGAAACGGGAAGGATAGAATAATAATAAAGGAACTTCATAACTATATTCCTACTGTCAACATTCAACACTATGTTTTCTTTTCAACTGACTTTCATATTTGGTCTACTGTAACCTCTTCTGTGTTCATTTTATGCTAAACTTATTGCCAACAGTAAAATTACCATATGAGCTCTAATGAATTTTTTTACTTGCAAAGCTAGTGATAGAACCAAAGGCCAATATCTACATCAAACAGGAGGAATGGAATGGAAACTGTAAACAATTTTATGGAATAGGCATTTCCGTGCTCCTATTCAGTCAAACGGACATTCCAAAGGATGTGATTTTTCTGAAAGTTTATTTCGGAAACTTGGAAGTGGATGACTGCAAACAATAAAACGAATAATATATTGATACATAATACGAATAATATACAGTGGGTCATTCTTTTTCTATTCTGCCACAGCTAACTGACTGGAAGTCAGTTGTCGTAACTACTACTAACAGAAGACCCTCACCGATGAGTGAAGATATATAGGAAAATCCATAATAGATCTAAAAACCGTCAAAGATAAAATGGTCATGAAAAAATACAGTGACAGTTTAGTTGGTATAAGAAACAGGATGATTATGAAAGGCAAAGCCAACAATCATGGATAGGCCATGGAAGCCCGTGGCTGTCACGAGTGTTGACTTGTATCCTTCATCTGAGGTTGTTAAAAGTGCGTGGTAAAATCCAGAGGTTTGCAGCAGTGGTAACCTCCTGAGCAGGACTGAAATCCAAAGGGTTTCCAGAATATCCTGACGATTTCCATCTAGCTAGGCTGTGGTGAGCTCAAGCAATACATACTCCAGAGGACAGAAGACAGACGTCTACTGCACTTAGGGAGAAAGGGAATGTTGCTGCTCGGCCTAGTACAAGTGTAGAAGCAACACCTCGGTGATTCGATCTTTAAAGACTCCATACATATGAGAAAGACTGGTATGAATAATCCTTCAGAAGCGCCTTCTCAGACCTCCTCCCATCATAAGCACAAGCATAATGAAAACACTGGAGTTTTCATGGGCTCACGCAAAATTAGACTCACTTATGACTTTGCTTTGAGAAGAGTTGAACTACTCATTGTTTAAGAGAAATGACCCTTTCTTCTCTGAAGACTTGTGAATCATTCATTAGGGTGTGGGTGAAATAAACTACTTAAGGATCTAATCCATAAAAATGCGATAGGCTAAGCACAGAGATGTTTTTCTTCCCTTTCTCAAAGGATGGAACATTTTGTATTTGCACTGACTTTATGTCTTGACTTCATGTACAATTAGATATTGATTTTTTAGTTGACATACAATAGGACTAAAAATATCGATATAATACTGATAACTCATGTTGGTATGTGTGGTTGTCACATAGGATTCACAGGAGATTTAGATTCACAGTTGTCACGTAAAGGATGAATGCTATTTAGCTTCTTCGTGACTCTAGACCACGAATGAAGAGTTTTCCTCAACATATTTCACTGAGGAAATACAAGGATGATAGGCATAATACTATGCTTCGACTCACGGATATCGAAGCATTGTTCACAATACAGATCTGATTTTTCGAAATCAGGGTTCTTTCAGTGTCCTTGAACAGCATTTGTTTTTCTGGATACAGAAGAAAAACTCATGAGTATCAAACTGGTTCCCAGAAAACATGTGTATGAATTGTTATCTTCCTGAACCAGGATCAAACCCACATCACTTCCACCTCCTGCACTGGTAGCAGAGTATTTCTTGATCAACTGCGCCACCTGGGAATCGACATACATTTCAAGGACCACTGCCATCAGCTTCTACTGTTCATGACCAAACTAGGAAAAACAACATGGAAGAAGGACTCATAAGGGTACTCATAGGAAGTACTCATAAGTCAAGGAACCGTTCTACTGGGTCCTCTCGTTATTACTGGGACAAGTCAGTTCCTCCGATGATGATGGGTATAACTGAAAAATTATTACAAATGCATGGGATGCGATGTCTACATGATAAATGTGTTCCTCTTATACTATTGCTTCAGGGATGTCTACTTCCGCATGAACGACTGCACTACAAGGGATGCCTGCTATTCCAGCTCAAGCAACAGATAGTCAAGTGCAGATCATTGTCCTTTGTTGAAAATAATCAGCAGTTTGTCAACATAGGGAACATGCCGGAGGAACCCTTGGGATGGAACTCTAAAAACAGGTTGGGCCCTCTTTTTGCCAGGCCCTGCGATAAAATACAAATCAGAAAAAGAAAAAGCATCGGTTTTGTCAGGACTTCCTCATCTTTTCTTTCTCGGTAGCAGGAAGCAGACATTGAGGCCAGAGGACTGCAGGATTTCATTGTGAACTAACGTTGGGTGGGGTGGAGGCTCATCACTCTAGTAAGAATGTGGCTCACTAAAACGGAATTTCATTCACTTCATGGACATAGAGTTCTAGAATCCTTCATTAAGGAATTCAATAAGCTATATTTCCTTACACCTTCACAATCTCTTGGTTTACAAGAATGTCAATTGCTAGTCCAGCACTTATACAATGAGTGTTACAGGTAGTATGAGTGTATAAATGATGACGAGCAATGACAGGAAGTTTATTTATTCTCTGTTTGAATTCTTGATTTTTTATATAATTTTTTATAATATCCTTACAGATGTAAATATTTTTAGTGACATGTATAAATACACGTTGAGTAGTGCTATGATAACTCATAGTGTTGCCACAATAAATATCATGGTTATTATGTGCTTTTCATATATTCCTTTGGAGATTCTCTTGCATTACACATCATCATAAGATATTTAATAGTTTCCTAAACTGTACAGTAGGTCCTTGTGGCTTCTTTTATATATGGTAATGTATTTGTTAATAATTCAAACAAAAACTGGTACACAAATATTCATAGTGACATTCACAATAGCTCAAAGGTAGAACTCATTCAAGTGTCCGTTGGTGGGAGACTGAATATGCAACGCAAGGTATATTCAGAAGCTTGAACGGTATTCCACCATACAAAAAAGTACATTAAATGGTGCTGCCACTCTGCAAGACATTACACAAATGACTCCAAAACGAACACGTGGAAGAAATACATAGTTCGATTCCAATTCATGCTATGTACCAAAAAGGATTGGGAAAGGGGGCTGAAAAAAATGGATACTCCTTCCGTCATACTCACAACAGCATGATTCACACTGGCAAACAAACAGAAGCAATCGAAGTGTCCATGGCAGCCAATTCCATAAACAAACTGTGGTATACACACAATGGAATCTGATTCGGCCCTTCAAAGTCAGTAATTCTGACAATGCGACAATGTGGACAAACCTTATGGTCATTAGATTAAGTGA
>NW_017195974.1:0-8692 GCF_001704415.2 Capra hircus
ATCTTAGGCCCTGGCATCGACAGGAGAGGAAACCCGAGAGGCCCCCAAGCAACTCGCATGGGGAACTGGCCTTTCCTGAGGTCACCAGAGCGGGTCCTGAGGTCCTCGTCGTAAGTCGAGAGCACCTGCTGCAACTCGAGAAAATCCAGGAGGTTCTCCCCTCCAGGCGAGAAGAGGCCCATTTCCGCTGAAGCGTCTCGAGGCTAATCACACCTAACCTCTGGAGCTTCCAAAAGGTCCTTCGCACCCTTGCTGCAACTCAGGAAGTTTCCCGACATACCCGTCTCCACTCGAGAGGGAAGGAGGAGAGTTCTGCCCACATCCAGAGGAGCCCCGTTTCCGCCTCCTAGCTCGAGAGGAGGGATCCTTTCCCTGCGTGTTCGGGAAAGAATTCCCGGCGTTCCCGTCGCATCACAAGAGGAGACGCTCTCCACAGGAAAGGCGAGAGGAACTCCAGGGTCGTGACCACCATTCCCAGAGTCCCCCAGATGTCTCAGTCCATTCCAGGGAAACCTGTTTTCCCTGCACTGCCTCGACTTTAAAGCCGAGGATAGACTCACACCACGGTGGCATCGTGGGACAGCCCTGTGAGAAAGCCTCGTGGGAAAGCTCGTGGGAAAGCCTCAAGGGAAAGCCACAGATCTCTTGATCCACGCGAAGGGAAGCGTGACACTTGTGCTACAGCTCGGGAGGAAAGCGCACGTGCATGCCCCCGCTCGAGACGAGGACTGACTCCCCTGGGGAGACTCCAGAAGTACCCCAGGATCCATGTCTGCACTGGAGAGGAATGCTCAGGTTCCGGCACGGACTCCATACAAGATCTTAGGCCCTGGCATCGACGAGAGAGGAATCCCAAGAGGCCCCCAATCAACTCGCATGTGGACTGGCCTTTCCTGAGGCCACCAGAGCGGGTGCCTGAGGTCCCCGTCGTAAGTCGAGAGCGCCTGCCACAACTCGAGAAAATTCAGGAAGTACTCCCTCCAGGCGAGATGAGGCCCATTTCCCAGAGGCGTCTCGAGGCTAATCACACCTAACCTATGGAACTTCCAAAGGGTCCTTCACACCCTTGCTGCAACTCAAGAAGTTCCCTGACATACCCGTCTCCACTCGAGAGGAAGCACGAGATTCCCGCCCACATCTAGAGGAGCCCCGTTTCCGCCTCCTAGCTCGAGAGGAGGGATCCTTTCCCTGTGTTCTCGGGAAAGAATTCCCGGCGTTCCCGTCGCATCTCAAGAGGAGGCCATCTCCACAGGAAAGGCGAGCGGAACTCCAGGGTGTGCCACCAATCTGATAGTCCCCCAGAGGTCTCAGTCCATTCCAGGGAAACCTGTATTCCCTGCACTGCCTCGAATTTCAAGCCGAGGATCGACTCACACCACGTTGGCACGTGGGACAGCCCTGTGGAAAAGCCTCGTGGGAAAGCCTTGTGGAAAAGACTCGAGGAAAAGCCACTGATTCCTTGATCCACTCGACGGGAAACATGACACTGCTGCCCCATCTCGGGAGGAAAGCGCACTTGCATGCCCCCAAACGAGACGAGGACTGACTCCCCTAGGGAGACTCCAAAAGTACCCCAAAATCCATGTCAGCACTGGAGAGGAATGCTCAGGTTCCGGCACCGACTCTACACAGGGTCTTAGGCCCCGGCATCGACGGGAGAGGAGGCCCTAGAGGCCCCCGAATTACTCGCATGGGGACTGGCCTTTGCTGAGGCCACCAGAGCGGGTCCCGGATGTCCCCGTCGTAAGTCGAGAGCACCTGCCGCAACTCGAGAAAATCCAGGAGGTTTCGCCCCTCCAGGCGAGATGAGGCCCATTTCCGCTGAGGCGCCGCGAGGCTAATCACACCTAACCTCTGGAACTTCCAAAGGGTCCTTCACACCCTTGCTGTAACTCAACAAGTTCCCCGATATACCCGTCTCCACTCGAGAGGAAGTATGAGAGTCCCGCCCACATCCAGAGGAGCCCCGTTTCCCCTCCATAGCTCGAGAGGAGGGATCCTTTCCCTGCGTGGTCGGGAAAGAATTCCCGGCATTCCCGTCGCATCTCAAGAGGAGGCTCTCTACACAGGAAAGGCGAGAGGAACTCCAGGGTCGTGCCACCATTCCCAGAGTCCCCCAGATGTCTCAGTCCATTCCAGGGATACCTGTTTTCCCTGCACTGCCTCGACTTTCAAGCCGAGGGCCGATTCACAGCACGGTGGCACGTGGGACAGCCTTGTGGGAAAGCCTCATGGGAAAGCCTCGAGGGAAAGCCACAGATCCTTTGATCCACTCGAAGGGAAGCGTGACACTGCTGCTACAGCTCGGGAGGAAAGCACAGGTGCATGCACCCACTCGAGCCGAGGACTGACTCCCCTGGGGAGACTCCAGAAGTACCCCAAGATCCATGTCAGCACTGGAGAGGAATCTTCAGGTTCCGGCACCGACTCCACATAAGATCTCAGGCCCCGGCATCGACGGGAGAGGAATGCCGAGAGGCCCCCGAGCAAGGCGCATGGGGACTGGCCTTTCCTGAGGTCACCAGAGCGGGTCCCTGAGGTCCCCATTGTAAGTCGAGAGCACCTGCCGCACCTCGAGAAAATCCAGGAGGTTCTCCCTTCCAGGCGATTTTAGGCCCATTTCCGCTGAGGCATCTCGAGGCTAATCACACCTAACCTCTTGACTTTCCAAAGGGTCCTTCACACCCTTGCTGCAACTCAAGAAGTTCCCCAACATACCCGTCTCCACTGGAGAGGAAGCACGAGAGTCCCGCCCTCATCCAGAGGAGCCCCGTTTCCGCCTCATAGCTCGAGAGGAGGGATATTTCCCTGCGTGGTCGGGAAAGAATTCCCGGCGTTCCCGTCGCATCTCAAGAGGAGGCACTCTCCACAGGAAAGGCGAGAGGAACTCCAGGGTCGTTGACCACCATTCCCAGAGTTCCCCAGATGTCTCAGTCCATTCCAGGGAAACCTGTTTTCCCTGCACTGTCTCGACTTTCAAGCCGAGGATCGACTCACACCACGGTGGCACGTGGGACAGCCCTGTGGGAAAGCCTCGAGGGAAAGCCTCGTGGGAAAGCCTCGAGGGAAAGTTGCAGATCCCTTGATCCACGCGAAGGGAAGCATGACACTGCTGCTACATCTCGGGAGGAAAGCGCACGTGCATGCCCCCACTCGAGACGAGGACTGACTCCTCTGGGGCGACTCCAGACGTACCCCAAGATCCATGTCAGCACTGGAGAGGAATCCTCAGGTTCCGGCACCTACTCCACACAAGGTCTTAGGCCCCGGCATCGACGGGAGAGGAATCCCGAGAGGCCCCCGAGCAACTCGCTTGGGGACTGGCCTTTCCTGAGGCCACCAGAGCGGGTCCGTGAGGTCCCCGTCGTAAGTCGAGAGCACCTGCCACAACTCGAGAAAATCCAGGAGGTTCTCCCCTCCAGGCGAGATGAGGCCCATTTCCCCAGAGGCATCTCGAGGCTAATCACACCTAACGTCTGGAACTTACAAAGGGTCTTTCACACCCTTGCTGCAACTCAAGAATTTCCCCGACATACCCGTCTCCACTCGAGAGGAATCACGAGAGTCCCGCCCTCATCCAGAGGAGCCCCGTTTCCGCCTCCTAGCTCGAGAGGAGGGATCCTTCCCCTGCGTGGTCGGGAAAGAATTCCCGGCATTTCCGTCGCATCTCAAGAGGAGGCACTCTCCACAGGAAAGGTCGAGAGGAACTCCAGTGTCGTGCCACCATTCCCAGAGTCCCCCAGATGTCTCAGTCCATTCCAGGGAAACCTGTTTTCCCTGCACTGCCTCGACTTTCAAGCCGAGGATCGACTCACAACCACGGTGGCACGTGGGCAGCCTTGTGGGAAAGCCTCGTGGGAAAGCATCGTGGGAAAGCCTCGAGGGAAAGCCACAGATCCCTTGATCCACGCGAAGGGAAGCGTGACACTGCTGCTACAGCTGGGGAGGAAAGCGCACGTGCATGCCCCCACTCGAGACGAGGACTGACTCCACAGGGGAGACTCAGGAAGTACCCCAAGATCCATGTCAACACTGGAGAGGAATCCTCAGGTTCCGGCACCGACTCCACACAAGGTCTTAGGCCGCGGCATCGATGGGAGAGGAATACCGAGAGGCCCCCGAGCAACTCGCATGGGGACTGGCCTTTCCTGAGGCCACCAGATCATGTCCCTGAGGTTCCCGTCGTAAGTCGAGAGCACCTGCCGCAACTCGAGAAAATCCAGGAGGTTCTCCCCTCCAGGCGAGATGAGGCCCATTTCCGCTGAGGCTTCTCGAGGCCTAATCACACCTAACCTCTGGAACTTTCAAAGGGTCCTTCACACCCTTGCTGCAACTCAAGAAGTTCCCCCACATACCCGTCTCGACTCGAGAGGAAGCACGAGAGTCCCGCCCACATCCAGAGGAGCCCCGTTTCCACCTCCTAGCTCGAGAGGAGGGTTCCTTTCCCTGCGTGTTCAGGAAAGAATTCCTGGCCTTCCCATCGCAGCTCAAGAGGGGGCGCTCTCTACAGGAAAGGCGAGAGGAACTCCAGGGTCGTGCCACGATTCCCAGAGTCCCCCAGATGTCTCAGTCCACTCCAGGGAAACGTGTTTTCCTTTGCACTGCCTCGACTTTCAAGCCGAGGAATGACTCACACCACGGTGGCACGTTGGACAGCCATTTGGGAAAGCCTCGTGGGAAAGCCTCGTGGGAAAGACTCGGGGGAAAGCCACAGATTCCTTCATCCACGCGAAGGGAAGCGTGACACTACAGCTACAGCTCGGGAGGAAAGCGCACGTGCATGCCCCAACTCGAGACGAGGACTGACTCCCTTAGGGAGACTCCAAAAGTACCCCAGGAACCATGTCAGCACTGGAGTGGAATCCTCCGGTTCCTGCACCGACTCTACACAAGGTCTTAGGCCCCAGCATCGACGGGAGAGGAATCCCGAGAGGCCCCATGCAACTAGCATGGGGACTGGCCTTTCCTGAGGCCACCAGAGCGGGTCCCAGAGGTCCCCGTCGTAAGTCGAGAGCACCTGCCGCAACTAGAGAAAATCCAGGAGGTTCTCCCTTCCAGGCGAGATGAGGCCCATTTCCGGTGAGGCGTCTCGAGGCTAATCACACCGAACATCTGGAATTTCCAAAGGGTCCTTCACACCCTTGCTGCAACTCAAGAAGTTCCCCGACATACCCGTCTCCACTCGAAAGGAAGCACGAGAGTCCGGCCCACATCCAGAGGAGCCCCGTTTCCGTCTCCTAGCTCGAGAGGAGGGATCCTTTCCCTTCGTGTTCGGGAAAGATATTCCCGACGTTTCCGTCGCATCTCAAGAAGAGGCGCTCTCCACAGGAAAGGCGAGAGGAACTCCAGGGTCGTGCCACCATTCCCAGAGTCCCTCAGATGTCTCAGTCCAATTCAGGGAAACCTTTTTTCCCTGCACTGCCTCGACTTTCAAGCCGAGGATCGACTCTCACCACGGTGGCACGTGGGACAGCCTGTGGGAAAGACTCGAGTGAAAGCCTCGTGGGAAAGCCTCGAGGGAAAGCCTCAGATCCCTTGATCCACGCGAAGGGAAGCCTGACACTGCTGCTATAGCTGGGGAGGAAAGCTGCACGTGCATGCCCCCACTCGAGACGAGGACTGACTCCCCAGGAGAGACTCAGGACGTACCCCAAGATCCATGTCAGGACTGGAGAGGAATCCTCAGGTTCCGGCACCGACTCCACACAAGGTCTTAGGCCCCGGCATCGACAGGAGAGGAATCCCGAGAGGCCCCCGAGCAACTCGCATGGGGAATGGCCTTTCCTGAGGCCACCAGAGCATGTCCCTGAGGTCCCCGTCGTAAGTGGAGAGAAACTGCTGCAACTCGAGAAAATCCAGAAGGTTCTCCCCTCCAGGCGAGATGAGGCCCATTTCCAATGAGGCCTCTCGAGGCTAATCATCACCTAACCTCTGGAACTTCCAAAGGGTACATCACCCACTTGTTGCAACTCAAGAAGTTCCCCGACATAACCGTCTCCACTTGAGAGAAACCTCGAGCCTCCCGCCGACATCCAGAAGAGCCCCGTTTCCGCCTCCTAGCTCGAGAGGAGGGATCCTTTCCCTGCGTGTTCGGGAAAGAATTCCCGGTGTTTCCGTCGCATCTCAAGAGGAGGCGCTCTCCACAGGAAAGGCGAGAGGAACTCCAGGGTCGAGCCACCATACCCAGAGTCCCACAGATGTCTCAGTCCATTCCAGGGAAACCAGTTTTCCCTGCACTGCCTCGACTTTCAAGCCGAGGATCGACTCACACCACGGTGGCACGTGGGACAGCCCTGTGGGAAAGCCTCGTGGGAAAGCCTCCTGCAAAAACCTCGATGAAAGCCACAGATTTCTTCATCCACGCGAAGGGAAGCATGACACTGCTGCTACAGCTCGGGAGGAAAGTGCACGTGCATGACCTAAGTCGAGACGAGGACTGAATCCCCGGTGGAGACTTCAGAAGTACCACAAGATCCATGTCAGCACTGGAGAGGAATCCTCAGGTTCCGGCACCGTCTCCACACAACGTCTTAGGCCCCGGCATCGACGGGAGAGGAATCCCGAAGGGCCCGCTAGCAACTCGCATGGGGACTGGCCTTTCCTGAGGCCACCAGAGCAGGTCCCTGAGGTCCTCGTCTTAAGTTGAGAGCACCTGTGGCAACTCTAGAAAATCCAGGAGGTTCTCCCCTCCAGGCGAGATGAAGCCCATTTCCGCGGAGGCGTCTCGAGGCTAATCAACCTGGCCTCTGGAACTTCCAAAGGGTCCTTCACACCCTTGCTGCAACTCAAGAAGTTCCCCGACGTACCCCTCTCCACTCGAGAGGAAGCACGAGAGTCCCGCCCACATCCAGAGGAGACCCGTTTCTGCCTCATAGCTCAAGAGGAGGGATCCTTTCCCTGCGTGGTCGGGAAAGAATTCCCCGTGTTCCCGTTGCATCTCAAGAGGAGTCGCTCTCCACAGGAAAGGCGAGAGGAACTCCAGGGTCGTGCCACCATTCCCTGAGTCCCCCAGATGTCTCAGTCTATTCCAGGGAAACCTGTTTTCCCTGCACTGCCTCGACTTTCAAGCCGAGGATCGACTCACACCACGGTGGCACGTGGGACAGCCCTGTGGGAAAGCCTCTTGGGAAAGCCACAGTAACCTTGATCCACGCGAAGGGAAGCGTGACACTGCTGCTTCAGCTCGGGAGGAAAGCTCACGTGCATGCTCCCACTCGAGACGAGGACTGACTCCACTGGGGAGACTCCAGGAGTTCACCAAGATACATGTCGGCACTGCAGAGGAATCCTCAGTTTCCAGCACCGGACTCCACACAAGGTCTTAGGCCCCGGCATTAACGGGAGAGGAATCCCAAGAGGCCCCGAGCAACTCGCATGGGGACTGGCCTTTTCCTGAGGCGACCAGAGCGGGTCCCTGAGGTCCCCGTCGTTAGTCGAGAGCACCTGCCGCAACTCCAGAAAATCCAGGAGGTTCTCCCCTCCAGGCGAGATGAGGCCCATTTCCGCTGAGGTGTCTCGACGCTAATCACACCTAAACTCTGGAACTTCCAAAGGTTCCTTCACACCCTTGCTTCAACTCAAGAAGTTCCCCAACATACCCGTCGCCACTCGAGAGGAAGCACGAGAGTCCCACCCACATCCAGAGCAGTCCCGCTTCCACCTCCTAGCTCGAGAGGAGGGATCCTTTCCCTGCGTGGTCGGGACAAGAATTCCCGGCGTTCCCGTCGCATCTCAAGAGGAGTCGCTTTCCACAGGAAAGGCGAGAGGAACTTCAGAGTCGTACCACCATTCTCAGAGTCGCCCAGATGTCTCCGTCCATTCCAGGGAAACCTGTTTTCCCTGCACTGCCTCGACTTTCAAGCCGAGGATCGACTCACACCACGGTGGCACTTGGGACAGCCCTGGTGGGAAAGCCTCGTGGGAAAGCCAGCAGATCCCTTGATCCACGCGAAGGGAAGCGTGACACTGCTGCTACAGCTCGGGAGGAAATCGCACGTGCATGCCCCACTCGAGACGCAGGACTGACTCCCCTGGGGAGACTCCAGACAGTTACCCCAAGATCCATGTCAGCACTGGAGAGGAATCCTCAGGTTCCGACACCGACTCTACACAATGTCTTAGGCCCGGCATCGATGGGAGGGATACCGAGAGGCCCCGAGCAACTCGCATGGGGACTGGCCTTTCCTGAGACCACCAGAGCGGGTCCCTGAGGTCCCCGTCGTAAGTCGAGATCACCTGCCGCAACTCGAGAAAATACATGAGGTTCCACCCTCCAGGCGAGATGAGGCCCATTTCCGCTGAGGCGTCTCGAGGCTAATCACATCTACCTCTGGAACTTCAAAGGGTCCTTCACACCCTTGCTGCAACTCAAGAAGTTCCCGACATACCCGATTCCACTCGAGAGGAAGCACGAGAGTTTCCGCCCAATCCAGGGAGCTCCGTTTTCACCTCCTTGCTCGAGAGACGGTTCCTTTCGCTGCGTGGTCGGGAAAGAAATTCCCGGCGTTCCTGTCGCATCTCAAGTGGAGGCACTCCACAGGAAAGGAGAGAGGAACTCCAGGGTCGTGCCACCATTCCAGCGTCCCCCAGATGTCTCACTCCATTCCAGGGAAAACTGTTTTCCCTGCAGCCTCGACTTTGAAGCGAGGATCACTCACACCACGGTGGCACGTGGACTGCCTGTGGGAAAGCC
>NW_017195975.1:0-8692 GCF_001704415.2 Capra hircus
AGGGGGACACGGGCCTCCTCTGGATGTGGGCGGACTCTCATGCTTCCTCTCGAGTGGAGACGGGTATGTCGGGAACTTCTTGAGTTGCAACAAGGGTGTGAAGGACCTTTTGGAAGTTCCAGAGTTTAGGTGTGATTAGCCTCGATACGGGTCAGCGGAAATGGGCCTCATCTCGCCTGGAGGGGAGAACCTCCTGGATTTTCTCAAGTTGCGGCAGGCTGCTCTCGACTTACGACGGGGACGTCAGGGTCCCCCTCTGGTGGCCTCAGGAAAGGCCAGTCCCCATGCGAGTAGCTCGGGGTCCTCTCGGGATTCCTCTCCCGTCGATGCCGGGCCTAAGACCTTGTGTGGAGTCGGTGCCGGAAACTGAGGTTTCCTCTCCAGTGCTGACATGGATCTTGGGCTACTTCTAGAGTCTCCCCAGGGGAGTCAGTCCTCGTCTCGAGTGGGGACATGCACGTGCGCTTTCCTCCCGAGCTGTAGCAGAAGTGGCACGCTTCCCGTCGAGTGGATCAAGGGATCTGTGGCTTTCCCTCGAGTCTTTCCCATGAGGCTTTCCCACAGGGCTTTTCCACGTGCCACCATGGTGTGAGTCGATCCTCAGCGTGAAAGTCGAACCAGTGCAGGGAAAACAGGTACCTCCTTCCCCACAGTAGGAGGTACACTGTCCCCTTGGGCGGGTATCTCCAGGGCACTAACGCTGGGGGTTCCCCGCGGAAGTGCGGGCCTTAGGCTCCACGTGAGAAAAGCCCCAAATGGCATTAGCTGCCAGTCCAGACGCTGGCCCCTCAGGGCTCTGGCCGGAGCCTTGGGCTCCAGGCAACTCAAAGCCCTCGGGGGTGGCGCTCTGGGACTGCTGTAGGGAAATGACGCCAAGAGCCCACGGAGGAGTTGGGAGGGGGCAGGGGGAAACGGAGGCGAGGACAGCGAGGGATCTAGGTGGAGGCACTGGAGAGAGCGTCCGGTGTCCCGGAATGCCTCGGAGGAGACAGCGGGGGACAGTCGAGGCCCAGGGACCTGTGGAATGTGAAAAGGCGGGAAACCCCAGAGCAAGGCAGGCTGGGGAAGGGGCGTTGGTGGCCAATTCAAAGGGACCTAGGGGCGTTTCCTGGGCGGTGAGCTCCCTTGGCACTGCTGAGGGCCCCTGATTGATCCACCCGGGTTGATCCCACCCCCGCTGCGAGGGAGGGCCACAAACCAAAGCCCCCGAACTGCCCGCCCACCCCAACGGGGATCTTGGCGGTCCGGGGGCACAGTTGTGCCCGGGAAAAGCCCACTCGCTCCACGGGACTCCGTCCAGGGTCTCTGCTTGGAAAGAGGCCAGGGGCGGCACCCTCCATCTACCCACCCAAACCCTATTGACGTCAATGGGGCGGAGCCGTCTCCTGCTCTCCAGAGCCCTGAGCTGCTGGGTCCCCGCCCACTCGGCCAGCAGTCTGCAGCGTGCCCGTGTGCCTCTCCCAACATGGCTTCGTCCAGCTCCTCCAGCACCTCAAGCGGTACATTTGCCCTCGGTCCCTGGGGTCGGATCACGTCTCAGGGGATTTGCGGGTGGCCCGGGCAAGGGCTGTCGGCCAACGTGTCGACCCCCCCTCCCACCGAGAATGTCGGGACCCTTCGGCCGGGCCCGGCGTTCCGAGGCGTCAGGTGTGCCCAAGGTCGGAGGGCGTGGTATCGTTCGTTCATCTTGCTCCTTTGGCACACACATGGCTTCTCCCTTCTCTTTTCTGGGAAGACAGTGTTGTTTCAGGGGGGCGTGCTGCGGGAGGAGGGGGCCGGGTTTGGGGGTTGGTGGGAGCGGGTGCTGTGCTGGGATGAAGCCCTTTATCCTCACATCTTCCTGTGGGAATGGGAGTCTGGGATCTCTGTGGCCTTGCTGCCTTCAGTGGCTTCCTCTGCACAGGGGCCTAGTGGCTTCTGCCTTCTGTCAGGCGTTACGGGGTTTGGGCTTCGCTTTGGGCCTAGGCCTTTGCCTTGGCCTGGGCCTTGGCCTTGCCTTGCCTTGCCCTTGAACTTGAACTTGACCTTGACCTTGACCTTCTTGAACTTGACTTGAACTTGAACTTGAACTTGACTTGACCTTGAACTTGAACTTGAACTTGCTTGAACTTGAACTTGAACTTGACCTTGAACTTGATGAACTTGAACTTGAACTTGACTTGACTTGAACTTGAACCTTGACTTGAACTTTGACTTGAACTTGAACTTGACCTTGAACTTGAACTTGATGAACTTGAATTTGAATTTGACCTTGACCTTGACTTTGAACTTTAACCTGAACTTCACCTTGAACTTGAACTTGAACTTGAACTTGACCTTGACTTGAACTTGAACTTGACGTGAACTTGACCTTGAACTTAAACTTGACCTTGAACTTGCACTTGACTGTGAACTTGAACTTGACTTGACCTTGACCTTGAACGCGACCTTGACCTTGACCAACAACGGGAGACCTCGAGATTTGCTCAGAGCACCGGAGGTCCAGAGGCAGGGCCCTGTATCTCCCCTTCCCTTTGTGATCATTGCAAAGACATTCCTAGCTGATAGCGGGAGTGCCCATGAAGAAGCAAGCAGTGGGAGTGTGTTTGACACGACTGTGTGCCTTCCTGGCCTCAACTCCACAAGGGGCCTTTCCTCTCGAAGTAGGCCCCATGTCCCCTTGGGGAGGGTGTCATGCCTCTTTTCTCCTCACTGCCAAAGGGTGGAGCCAAGCTCGCTCTGTCAGAGGTACAAAAACAGCAATTGAATGGATTTTCAAGCTCTTGCTAGGCTGCACCCTTTCAGGGCCCACTTTACTGAAACAGGTGCTCTGTGGCCCTGGTTGGGTATGCAGGTTCACAAACAGGGTGAGATCCTGTCCAAGCCAAGAATTTTCCTGAAAGACCTAGGCTCACTAGAGCTCTCCTCCAGAGCAAAGGGGATAGAGGAGATGTATGGAGGAGTCTTTGCCTTTCCCTGTGAGTGTGGGGCTACTCCCTACGGCCCCAAGCTCAGGGATAACTGCCTCTAAGAAAGGAATGGCAAGAAGCGCTATTCTTGGAGGTTGGGACAGGGAGTTCGCAGCATGTGGGGAAAGAAAGACTTCTTCGGGGAAGAAGAGGCAACCACCGGGGTGTGTTTGCAAGCCTCTATTTGGAAGGAACAGGTTTGCTTATACAACTCAAGACCTCCAGATCTGCTCAGAGGACTGAAGTTCCAGAGACAGGGCCATGTATCTCCCCTTCCCTTTGAGATCCTTGCAAAGACATTCCTAGCAGATCGTGGGAGTGCCCATGAAGAAGCAAGCAGCGGGAGTGTGCTTGACATCACTGGCTGCCTACCTGGGCTCAGCTCCTCAAGGGGCCTTTCTCTCCTGGTAGGCCCTATGTCCCCTTTGGGAGAGGGTGGTGCCCTCTTCCCTCCACACTGCCAAAGGGTGGAGGTGGAGCAAACTCGTTCTCTCCGAGGTAAAAAAAAGACAAATTGGATGGATTTTTAAGCTCTTGCTATGCTGCACCCCTCCAGGACCCGCTTGAGCAAAACAGGTGCCCTGTGGCCCCTAGGTCGGGTATGCAGGTTCACACACCGGGTGGGATCCCGTCAAAGCCAAGAATTTTCCTGACAGACCTAGGCTCACTAAAGCTCTCCTCCAGAGGAAAGGGGACAGAAAAGACGTGTGTGTGGAGGTGGCTCTGCCTTTCCAGGTCCCAATCTCAGGGATAACTGCCCCTAAGAAAGGAACTGCTGCTGCTGCTGCTGCTAAGTTGCTTCAGTCGTGTTCGACTCTGTGCGACGCCATAGACGGTAGCCCACTAGGCTCCCCCGTCCCTGGGATTCTCCAGGCAAGAACAGTAAGTGGGTTGCCATTGCCTTCTCCAATGCATGAAAGTGAAAATGAAAGTGCAGTCGCTCAGTCGTGTCCGACCCTCAGCGACCCCACGGACTGCAGCCTACCAGGCTTCTCCGTCCATAGGATTTTCTGAAAGGAACTGCAAGAAGCGCTTTTCCAGGAGGCTGGGAAAGGGAGTTCGCAGGATGTGGGGAAAGAGAGCCTCCTTCGGGGAAGAATAGGCGGCCACTTGTTTTGTGTTGCAAACCTCTATTTGGAAGGAACAGGTTAGCTTATACAAAGGGAGACCTCCAGATCTGCTCAGAGGACCGAAGTTGCAGAGGCAGGTCGGTGTATTTTCCCTTCACTTTGCGATCCTTGCAAAGACATTCCTTGCTGATAGATGATTCAGCAAGGGCCTTTGAGACTGTTGTTTTCTTTCCTAGGTTCAAAGATTCCTTCAGTTCCTAATATAGATATCCTAGAAATTATGTGACATCCGTGAAAATCTGATATGTCCTGGTCAAATGCTGTCAGTTATAATTCCAGTTATCATATTAAAGCATTTCAAGTCGCAGCAGTGACCAGATTACATTGTCAATTTCTATTTAATCAGGTTTTAACCATGTCCTCTATGGTTTCACACTGATGCCTTTGCAGAAATACTGCTACTTCAAGATATATGGAATATACTTTTTTTAAGCTTACCGATAATTTGTTTGTTTGTTTGTTGTCTTCTGGGCCACAGTCTCCTCTCTAGGTTAAGAGAACAAAGTTTTCTTAGAATGCAATTTTTGATAACAGACTATGAGTTTCTTTACCTTTCCTTGATTTATAATTGTTTTCATCATCTGTTTTTTTACTTCGGTAAAGTAAATAAGCCTTATTTAAGATTTTGGTACATGTAGGATGGACTAAGCTTTCCCCACTCTTGCAAGTTCCCTTAACCCTTCAGATTCTTCTCGTGGGACCAAGATCTCACTTTCCTCCAGAGGGACAATCCAAGCTTTTTATTTAGTTGATCTGCCCCTGACATCAGAGTCAATTTGAGCACGAGTTGGCCTATAATTTAGGCATGAAACTATGACTACATAAAGAAAAGGTGACTTTATGATTCAGGGATGGCCATGATATGCCTTGCACTTCAGAGAAAATGGGTTAAAATGATTTTTTTTTCTTCAAAACACCTAGTCATTAGGTCAGTTTTCATTCCAATCCCAAAGAAAGGCAATGACAAAGAATATTCAAGCTGCTGCACAATTGCACTCATCTCACACACTAGTAAAATAATGCTCAAAATTCTCCAAGTTCACATGAACTGTGAACTTCCAAATGTTCAAGAGGGATTTAAAAAATGCAGAGAAACCAGAGATCAAACTGCCAACATCCACTGGATCATTCAAAAAGCAAGAGAGTTCCAGAAAAAAACACATCTATTTCTGCTTTATTGACTATGCCAAAGCCTTTGACTGTGTGGATCACAATAAACTGGGAAAAATTCTGAAAGAGATGGGAATACCAGACCACCTGACCTGTCTCTTGAGAAACCTGTATGCAGGTCAGGAAGAAACAGTTCGAACTGGACATGGAACAACAGACTGGTGCTAAATAGGAAAAGGAATATGTCAAGGCTGCATATTGTCACCCTGCTTATTTAACTTATATGCAGAGTACATCATGAGAAACACTGGGCTGGAGGAAGCACACGCTGGAATCCAGTTTGCTGGGAGAAATATCAATAATCTCAGATATGCAGATGACACCACCCTTATGGCAGAAAGTGAAGAAGAACTAAAGAGTCTCCTGATGAAAGTGAAAGAGGAGAGTGAAAAAGTTAGCTTAAAGCTCAGCATTCAGAAAACTAAAATCATTGCATCCAGTCTCATCACTTCATGGCAAATAGATGGGGAAAACATTGGAAACAGCAGCAGACTATTTTTGGGGGCTTGGAAATCACTGCAGGTGATGGCTGCCTCCATGAACTTAAAACATATTTATGACTTGGAAGAAAAGTGATGACCAAACTAGACAGCGTAATAAAAAGCCGAGACGTTGCTTTGCCAACAAAGATCCATCCAGTCAAGGCTATGGTTTTTCCATATGTCATGGATGGATATGAAAGATGTACTATAAAGAAAGTGACAGCTGAAAATTTGATGCTTTTGAACTGTGGTGTTGGAGAAGATGCTTGTAGGTCGCTTAGACTACAAGGAGACGCAACCACTCCATCCTAAAGGAAATCAGGTCTGAATATACATTGGAAGGACTAATACTGAACCTGAAACTCCAATACTTTGGCCACTTGATGTGAAGAGCTGACTCACTTGGAAGTTGCTTTGATTTGCCTGTGTGAGTGTGGGAGCCCTCCCTGGGCAAAGGGCCTCAGGGGTCATTGCCACTGAATCACGACCTCCAAGCAAGCGCATTCCAGCTGTGTGACATTCAGGAAGCAGGAGACTGGGAAAACTATCTTCCTTAGAGGAAGGAAAGTCATCCACAGAGAGTGTGTTTTCAGGCCTCTCTTTGCAGCAAGTGTTTTGCTTCTCAGACATCAGAGCTGCAGGCTTGCTCTGAGGGCCTCAATTGCAGAGTCAGGGCTGTGTGTCTCACTGCACTTTCCAAGCATTGCAGACACATTCCTAGGTTGGAGCAGTGCTTCCCATGAGAAAGAAGCCTCGGGAGTGTGTCTGAGCGGCTGAGTGCCATGCTAGGGTCACCTAGTCGAGGGCACCTTGCACATCCAATGGGCCCCAGGCGAGTAGCTATGGACCGGCCCTTCGGTTGAGATATCCCAAAGCAGGGAACAAAGCTAGCTCTGTCAGAAGGAGGAAAACAGCAATGGGATGGATTTTCAAGCAGTTGCTAAGTCACACCACGTTAGGCTCCCCGGGAAAGAAATGCGAATTTTGGCCTCTAGGCCCAGTATCCAGATGTGTGCACAGGATATTTTCCCCACAGGATCCAAGAATGTTCCAGACAGACCTAAGCTCACTAGCTCTCTCCTGCAGAGGAAATGAAATATTGTTGCTGAACACGAAAAGATGCTGGGATTCTTGGCTTATGGAGGAGAAGAATTCAATCCAGGGCCCAAGACGAGGCTTGATTGCTCAGAGCTTTTGTGCAATAGAGTTTTATTAAAGGAGAAAGGAGATAGAGAAAGCTTCTGACAGAGACATCACAAGGGGCAGAAAGCGTACCCCCTTGCTAGTGTTAGTAATGGAGTTATATACTCTCCAATAAGTTATGACAACGAACAAAAAGAATGTCTGGAGGTTGTAAAGACTCACTAGACCTACTCCCATAATTGACATTTTAAGATAACAGGATTAGCCAGAAGGTTTTTTCCAGAGACCGTCCTCAAGAAGGATGCATGATTGTTATATAATCCTAAGGAATGTAGAGGGAAAAAACAGTTTGTCCTTTCTTCCTCCTTGAGAATTCTAGAGCCCTCTCTCCTTGGGGACCCTTGAACTTCTTATAAACCTGCCTTGGCAATGACTCTCTCAGAAACATGATTGAACAGCCGTTTGGAGCTTCCTTTGACTTTCCCTGGGAGGAGGGAGCCCTCCCTGAGCACAGGGCCTCAGGGGCCATGGCCAATGAAAAATAATCTCCCAGCAAGTGCTTTTCAGCCCTGTGTGACCTCTCAGCCACACAGGAGGCTGAGAAAACTCTCTTCCTTGGAGGAAGGAAAGGCAGCCAAGAGTGTGTTTTCAGGCCTGTATCTTGCAGCAAGTGTTTGGCTTGTTAGACAGAAGACCTGCAGGCCTGTTCCAACAGACTCAATGCCAGAATCAGGGCCTTGTGTCTCCCTGCAGTTTCCTGGCCTTGCAAACACATTCCTAGGTGAGAGCAGTCCTGCCCATGGGGAAGCAGGCTGCGGGAGTGTGTCTGAGGGGGCAGGTGTCATGCTGGGGTCACCTGGTCGAGGGCACCTTGCACCTCCAATGGACCCCAGGCAAGGAGTTGCAGGCCACCACCTTGCCTTCTGAAATCCCAAAATGGGGAGCAAAGCTCGCTCTGTCAGAGGAAGAAACAGCAACAGGATGGATTTTCAAGCAGTTGCTAGGCTGTACTGCGTTAGGGCTCCAAGGAAGGAAAATGCGAATTTTAGCCCCTACGACTGGTATCCAGGTGGGCTCCCAGGATGATTTCCCCGCAGGATCCAAGAACGTTCCAGACAGACCTGGGCTCACTAGCTCCCTCCTGCAGAGGAAACATGAGAGAACAGCTGTTTGGAGGTTGCTTTGACTTCCCCTGGGAGGGTAGGATCCCTCCCTGGGTGCAGGGCCTCAGGGGCCATTGCCGCTGAGAAATGCCCTCTAAGCCAGACCTTTCCAGCCTTGTATGACTCAGCACGGAGGAGACTGGAAAAGCTCTCTTCCTTGGAGGAAGGAAAGGCAGCCCCAGAGAGTGTGTTTTCACACCTGTATCTTGCAGCAAGTGTTTGGCGTCTCAGACGTCAGACCTCCAGGCCTGCTCCAACGGCCTCAGTTCCAGAGTCAGGGCCGTGTGTCTCCCTGCATTTTCTGAGCCTTGGGAACACATTCCTAGGTCAGAACAGTCCTGCCCATGGGGAAGGAGGCTGCGGGGAGTGTGTCTGAGGGGGTCGGGTGCCATGCTGGGGGTCCAATAGACCTGGTACCTCCAATAGACCCCAGGACAACAGCGTGGGCTCCCCCTGGCTTCCGAAATGCCAAAGCGAGAAGCAAAGCTAGCTCTATCAGAAGGAAGAAAAGAGCAATCGGATGGATGTTCAGGCTGTTGCTGGGCCGCACCACTTCAGGGTCCCCCCGAGAGGAACAGGCGCCCTGTGGCCCCTAGGTCCGATATGCAGGTTAACACACAGGGTGTGTCCCTGTAGGAGCCAAGAATTTTCCTGAC
>NW_017195976.1:0-20319 GCF_001704415.2 Capra hircus
CAATTATAAATCATGAAAGGTAAAGAACTCATAGTCTGTTATCAAAAATTGCATTCTAAGAAACTTTGTGCTCTTAACCTAGAGAGGAGACTAAATTCCATCTGGTACAGCTTACCAGAAGACAAACAAACAAACAAACAAATTATCGGTAAGCTTAAAAAAAGTATATTCCATATATCTTGAAGTAGCAGTATTTCTGCAAAGGCATCAGTGTGAAAATAGAGGACATGGTTAAAACCTGATTAAATAGAAATTGACAATGTAATCTGGTCACTGCTGCGACTTGAAATGCTTTAATATGATAACTGGAATTATAACTGACAGCATTTGACCAGGACATATCAGATTTTCACGGATGTCACATAATTTCTAGGATATCTATATTAGAACTGAAGGAATCTTTGAACCTAGGAAAGAAAACAACAGTCTCAAAGGCCCTTGCTGAATCATCTATCAGCAAGGAATGTCTTTGCAAGGATCGCAAAGTGAAGGGAAAATACACCGACCTGCCTCTGCAACTTCGGTCCTCTGAGCAGATCTGGAGGTCTCCCTTTGTATAAGCTAACCTGTTCCTTCCAAATAGAGGTTTGCAACACAAAACAAGTGGCCGCCTATTCTTCCCCGAAGGAGGCTCTCTTTCCCCACATCCTGCGAACTCCTTTCCCAGCCTCCTGGAAAAGCGCTTCTTGCAGTTCCTTTCAGAAAATCCTATGGACGGAGAAGCCTGGTAGGCTGCAGTCCGTGGGGTCGCTGAGGGTCGGACACGACTGAGCGACTGCACTTTCATTTTCACTTTCATGCATTGGAGAAGGCAATGGCAACCCACTTACTGTTCTTGCCTGGAGAATCCCAGGGACGGGGAGCCTAGTGGGCTACCGTCTATGGCGTCGCACAGAGTTGAACACGACTGAAGCAACTTAACAGCAGCAGCAGCAGCAGTTCCTTTCTTAGGGGCAGTTATCCCTGAGATTGGGACCTGGAAAGGCAGAGCCACCTCCACACACACGTCTTTTTTGTCTCCTTTCCTCTGGAGGAGAGCTCTAGTGAGCCTAGGTCTGTCAGGAAAATTCTTGGCTTTGACAGGATCACACCCGGTGTGTGAACCTGCATACCTGACCTAGGGGCCACAGGGCACCTGTTTTGCTCGAGTGGGTCCTGGAGGGGTGCAGCATAGCAAGAGCTTAAAAATCCATCCAATTTGTCTTTTTTTTTTTTACCTCAGAGAGAACGAGTTTGCTCCACCTCCCACCCTTTGGCAGTGTGGAGGGAAGAGGGTACCACCCTCTCCCAAAGGGGACATAGGGCCTACCAGGAGAGAAAGGCCCCTTGAGGAGCTGAGCCCAGGTAGGCAGCCAGTGATGTCAAGCACACTCCCGCTGCTTGCTTCTTCATGGGCACTCCCACGATCTGCTAGGAATGTCTTTGCAAGGATCTCAAAGGGAAGGGAAGATACATGGCCCTGTCTCTGGAACTTCAGTCCTCTGAGCAGATCTGGAGGTCTTGAGTTGTATAAGCAAACCTGTTCCTTCCAAATAGAGGCTTGCAAACACACCCCGGTGGTTGCCTCTTCTTCCCGAAGAAGTCTTTCTTTCCCCACATGCTGCGAACTCCCTGTCCCAACCTCCAAGAATAGCGCTTCTTGCCATTCCTTTCTTAGAGGCAGTTATCTCTGAGCCTGGGGCCGTAGGGAGTAGCCCCACACTCACAGGGAAAGGCAAAGACTCCTCCATACATCTCCTCTATCCCCTTTGCTCCGGAGGAGAGCTCTAGTGAGCCTAGGTCTTTCAGGAAAATTCTTGGCTTGGACAGGATCTCACCCTGTTTGTGAACCTGCATACCCAACCAGGGGCCACAGAGCACCTGTTTCAGTAAAGTGGGCCCTGAAAGGGTGCAGCCTAGCAAGAGCTTGAAAATCCATTCAATTGCTGTTTTTGTACCTCTGACAGAGCGAGCTTGGCTCCACCTTTGGCAGTGAGGAGAAAAGAGGCATGACACCCTCCCCAAGGGGACATGGGGCCTACTTCGAGAGGAAGCTGCAACTCGAGAAAATCCAGGAGGTTCTCCCCTCCAGGCGAGATGAGGCCCATTTCCGCTGACCGGCGTCTCGAGGCTAACCACAACTAACCTCTTGGAACTTCGAAAGGTCCTTCACACCCTTGCTGCAAGTCAAGAAGTTCTCCGACATACCCATCTCCACTCGAGAGGAAGGACGAGGGTCCCACCCACATCCAGCGAGCCCCGTTTCCGCCTCGTAGCTCGAGAAGAGGGATCCTTTCCCTTCATCGTCGGGAAAGAATTCCCGGGCTTCCGTCGCATCTCAAGAGGAGGCACTCTCCACAGGAAAGGCGAGAGAACTCCAGGCCTTGCCAGCATTCAAGAGTCCCCAGATGTCTCCGTCCATTCCAGAAGAACCTGCTTTCCCTTCACTGCCTCGACGTTCACGCCGAGGATAGACTCACACCACCGTGAATGTGGGACAGCCCTGTTCGAAAGCCTCATGGGAAAGCCTTTGATGCAAAGCGACTGATCCTTGAACGCACATGTCGGCACGCGTGGAACTGCTGCTCACAAGCTTGTGAGGAAATCGCAGGTGCATGCCGCCACACGAGATGAGGACTGACTCCCCTGGTGAGACTCCCAGAAGTATGGAAAGATTCATGTCAGCACTGGAGAGGCATCCTCAGGGTCTGGCCCCGACTCCACACATGGTCTTAGGCACCGGCCATCGATGGGAGATGGAATCCCTATAGGCCCCATGGTAACTCGCATGGGGACTGGCCTTTCCTGAGCCACCAGAGCGAGTCCCTGAGGTCCCCGTCGTAACTCGAGAGCAACGTACGCACAACTCGGTAAAGATCCAGGAGGTTCTCCCCTCCAGGCGAGATGAGGCCCATTTCCGCTGAGGCGTCTCGAAGCTAATCACACCTAACCTCTGGAACTTCCAAAGGGTCCTTCACACCCTTGCTGCAACTCAAGAAGTTCCCCGACACATACCCGTCTCCACTCGAGAGGAAGCACGAGAGTCCCGCCCACATCCAGAGGAGCCCCTTTTCTCCCTCATAGCTCGAGACGAGGGATCCTTTCACTGTGTGTCGGGAAAGAATTCCTGGGGTTCCCGTCGCATCTCCAGAGGAGGCGCTCTCCACAGGAAAGGCGAGAGGAACTCCAGGGTCGTGCCACCATTCCCAGAGTCCCCCAGATATCTCAGTCCATTCCAGGGAAACCTGTTTTCCCTGCACTGCCTCGACTTTCAAGCCGAGGATCGACTCACACCACGGTGGCACGTGGGACAGCCCTGTGGGAAAGCCTCGTGGGAAAACCTCGTGGGAAATCCTCGAGGGAAAGCCACAGATCCCTTGATCCACACCAAGGGAAGCGTGACACTGCTGCTACAGCTCCGGAGGAAAGCGCACGTGCATGCCACCACTGGAGACGAGGACTGACTTCCCTGGGAGACTCCAGAAGTCCCTCAAGATCCTTGTCAGCACTGGAGAGGAATCCTGAGGTTCCGGCACCATCTCCACACAATGTCTTAGGCCCTGGCATCGACGGGAGAGGAATCCTGAGAGGCCCCCGAGCAATTCGCATGGGGACTGGTCTTTCCTGAGGTCACCAGAGCAGGTCCCTGAGGTCCCGGTCGTAAGTTGTGAGCACCTGACTCTGGAGAAAATCCAGGAGGTTCTCCCCTCCAGGCGAGATGAGGCCCATTTCCGCTGAGGCGTCTTGGGGCTAATCACACCTAACATCTGGAACTTCCAAAGCGTCGTTCACACCCGCTGCAACTCAAGAAGTTCCCCGACATACCCGTCTCCACTCGAGAGGAAGCACAGGAGTCCTGCCCACATCCAGATGAGCCCCGTTTCCGCCTCATAGCTCGAGAGGTGGGATGCTTTCGCTGCGTGGTTGGGAAAGAATTCCCGGCGTTCCCGTCGCATCTCAAGAGGAGGCGCTCTCCTCAGGAAAGGCGAGAGGAACTCCAGCGTCGTGCCACCATTCCCACAGTCCCCCAGATGTCTCAGTCCATTCCAGGGAAAACTGTTTTCCCTGCACTGCCTCGACTTTCAAGCCGAGGATCGACTCACACCACGGTGGCACGTGGGACAGCCCTGTGGGAAAGCCTCGTGGGAAAATCGTGGAAATCCTCGAGGGAAAGCCACAGATCCCTTGATCCACGGAAGGGAAGCGTAACTGCTGCACAGCTCGGAGGAAAGCGCACGTGCATGCCCCACTGGAGACGAGGACTGACTCCCCTGGGAGACTCCAGAAGTCCCCAAGATCCTTGTCAGCACTGGAGAGGAATCCTGAGGTTCCGGCACCACTCCACACAAGTCTTAGGCCCTGGCATCGACGGGAGAGGAATCCTGAAAGGCAGCAATTCCATGGGGACTGGCTTTCCTGAGGCCACCAGAGCGGTCCCTGAGGTCCCGGTCGTAAGTTGTGAGCACCTGACTCTAGAAAATCCAGGAGGTTCTCCCCTCCAAGGCGAGATGAGGCCCATTTCCGCTGAGGCGTCTGCGAGGCTAATCACACCTAACCTCTGAACTTCCAAAAGTTCCTTCACACCCTGCCTGCAACTCAAGAAAGTTCCCCGACATACCCGTCTCCACTCGAGAGGAAGCACGAGAGTCCCGCCCACATCCAGAGGAGCCCCGTTTCCGCCTCACTAGCTCGAGAGGAGGGATCCTTTCACTGCGTTGGTCGGGAAAGAATTCCCGGCGTTCCCGTCGCATCTCAAGAGGAGGCGCTCTCCACAGGAAAGGCGAGAGGAAACTCCAGGGTCGTGCCACCATTCCCAGAGTCCCCAGATGTCTCAGTCCATTCCAGGGAAACCTGTTTTCCCTGCACTGCCTCGACTTTCAAGCCGAGGATCGACTCACACCACGGTGGCACGTGGGACAGCCCTGTGGGAAAGCCTCGTGGAAGCTCGGGAAAGCCTCGAGGGAAAGCCACTGCTCCCTTGATCCACGTGAAGGGAAGCGTAACACTCCTGCAGGAGCTCAGGAGGAAAGCGCACGTGCCTGCCCCCACTCGAGTCGAGGTCTGACTCCCCTGGGGAGACTCCAGAAGTACCCCAAGATCCATGTCAGCACTGGAGAGGAATCCTCAGGTTCCGGCATCCGACTCCACACAAGGTCTTAGGCCCCCGGCATGACGGGAGAGGAATCCCGAAAGGCCCTCGTGCAACTCCCATGGGCACTGGCCTTTCCTGAGGCCACCAGAGCGGGTCCCTGAGGTCCCTGTCGTAACTCGAGAGACCCTGCCCAACTCTAGAAAATCCAGGAGGTTCTCCCCTCCAGGCGAGATGAGGCCCATTTCCTCGGAGGCATCTGGAGGCTCATCACACCTAAACTCTGGAAATTCAAAAGGGTCCCTTGCTGCAACTCAAGAAGTTCCCCGACATACCCGTCTCCACTCGAGAGGAAGCACGAGGGTCCCGCCCACATCCAGAGGAGACGCCGTTTTGGTATCGAAGCTCGACATGAGGGATCCTTTCCCTGCTTGGTCAGGAAATAATACCCGCCATTCCGCTCGCATTTCAAGGGGAAGCGCTCTCCACAGGAAAGGCGAGAGGAACTCCAGGGTCGTGCCACCATTCACAGAGTCGCCCAGATGTCTCAGTCCATTCCAGAGGAAACTGTTTTTCCCTGCACTGCCTCGAATTTCAACGGCGAGGATCGACTCACACCACGGTGGCACGTGGGATAGCCCTGTCGGAAAGCCTCGTGGGAAATCCTCTTGGGAAAGCCTCGAGGGAAAGCCACAGATCCCTTGATCCACGCGGAAGGGAAGCGTGACACTGCTGCTACATCTCGGAGGAAAGCGCACGTGCATGCCCCACTCGAGACAAGGACTGCACTCCCCTGGGGAGACTCCAGAAGTACCCCAAGATCCATGTCAGCACTGGAGAGGAATCCTCAGGTTCTGGCACCATCTCCACACAAGGTCTTAGGCCTCGGCATCGACGGGAGAGGAATCCCGAGAGGACCCCGAGCAATTCGCATGGGGACTGGTCTTTCCTGAGGCCACCAGAGCAGGTCCCTGAGGTCCCCGGTCGTAAGTTGTGAGCACCTGCCTCAACTGGAGAAAATCCAGGTGGTTCTTCCCTCCAGGCGAGATGAGGCCCATTTCCGCTGAGCCATATCCAGGCTAATCACACCTAACATGTGGAACTTCCAAAAGTTCCTTCACACCCTTGCTGCAACTCAAGAAACTCCCTCGACATACCCGTCTCCAGAGGAGAGGAAGCACGAGAGTCCCGCCCACATACAGAGGAGCACCGATTCCGCCTCCTAGTTCGAGAGGAGGGATCCTTTCCTGCGTGGTCGGGAAAGAATTCCCGGCGTTCCCATCGCATCTCAAGAGGAGGCGCTCTCCACAGGAAAGGCGAGAGGAAATCCAGGTTCGTGCCACCATTCCCAGAGTCACCCCAGATGTCTCTGTCCATTCCAGGGAAAACCTGTTTTCCCTGCAATGCCTCGACTTTCAAGCCGAGGATCGACTCACACCACGGTGGCACGTGGGACAGCCCTGTGGGAAAGGCTCGTGGGAAAGCCTCGAGGGAAAGCCACTGATCCCTTGATCCACGCGAAGAGAAGCGTGATCACTGCTGCTAGAGCTCGGGAGGAAAGCGCACGTGCCTGCCCTCACTCGAGTCGATGTCTGACTCCCCTGGGGAGACTCCAGAAGTACCCCAAGATCCATGTCAGCACTGGAGAGGAATCCTCAGGTTCCGGCACCGACTCCACACAAGGTCTTAGGACCCCGGCATCGACGGGAGAGGATATCCCGAGAGGCCCCGAGCAACTCGCATGGGGACTGGCCTTTCCTGAGGCCACCAGTGCGGGTCCCTGAGGTCCCCGTCGTAAGTCGAGAGCACCTGCCACAACTCGAGAAAATCCAGGAGGTTCTCCCCTCCAGGCGAGATGAGGCCCATTTCCGCTGAGGCGTCTCGAAGCTAATCACACCTAACCTCTGGAACTTCCAAAGGGTCCTTCACACCCTTGCTGCAACTCAAGAAGTTCCCCGACATACCCGTCTCCACTCGAGAGGAAGCACGAGAGTCCCGCCCACATCCAGAGGAGCCCCTTTTCTCCCTCATAGCTCGAGACGAGGGATCCTTTCACTGTGTGTCGGGAAAGAATTCCTGGCGTTCCCGTCGCATCTCCAAGAGGAGGCGCTCTCCACAGGAAAGGCGAGAGGAACTCCAGGGTCGTGCCACCATTCCCAGAGTCCCCCAGATATCTCAGTCCATTCCAGGGAAACCTGTTTTCCCTGCACTGCCTCGACTTTCAAGCCGAGGATCCGACTCACACCACGGTGGCACGTGGGACAGCCCTGTGGGAAAGCCTCGTGGGAAAGCCTCGTGGGAAATCCTCGAGGGAAAGCCACAGATCCCTTGATCCACGCGAAGGGAAGCAGTGACACTGCTGCTACAGCTCGGGAGGAAAGCGCACGTGCATGCCCCACTGAGACGAGGACTGACTCCCTGGGGAGACTCCAGAAGTACCCCAAGATCCATGTCAGCACTGGAGAGGAATCCTCAGGTTCCGGCACCGACTCCACACAATGTCTTAGGCCCCGGCATCGACGGGAGAGGAATCCCGAGAGGCCACCGAGCAACTCGCATGGGGACTGGCCTTTCCTGAGGCCACCAGAGCGGTCCCTGAGGTCCCGTCGTAAGTCGAGAGCACCTGCCGCAACTCGAGAAAATCCAGGAGGTTCTCCCCTCCAGGCGAGATGAGGCCCATTTCCGCTGAGGCGTCTCGAGGCTAATCACACCTAACTCTGGAACTTCCAAAGGGTCCTTCACACCCTTGCTGCAACTCAAGAAAGTTCCCCGACATACCCGTCTCCACTCGAGAGGAAGCACGAGAGTCCCGCCCACATCCAGAGGAGCCCGTTTCCGCCTCCTAGCTCGAGAGGAGGGATCCTTTCCCTGCGTGGTCGGGAAAGAATTCCCGGCGTTCCCGTCGCATCTCAAGAGGAGGCGCTCTCCACAGGAAAGGCGAGAGGAACTCCAGGGTCGTGCACCATTCCCAGAGTCCCCCAGATGTCTCAGTCCATTCCAGGGAAACTGTTTTCCCTGCACTGCCTCGACTTTCAAGCCGAGGATCGACTCACACCACGGTGGCACGTGGGACAGCCCTGTGGGAAAGCCTCGTGGGAAAGCCTCGAGGGAAAGCCACAGATCCCTTGATCCACGCGAAGGGAAGCAGTGACACTGCTGCTACAGCTCGGGAGGAAAGCGCACGGTGCATGCCCCCACTCGAGACGAGGACTGACTCCCCTGGGAGACTCCAGAAGTACCCCAAGATCATGTCAGCACTGGAGAGGAATCCTCAGGTTCCGGCACCGACTCCACACAAGGTCTTAGGCCCCGGCATCGACGGAGAGGAATCCCGAGAGGCCCCCGAGCAACTCGCATGGGGACTGGCCTTTCCTGAGGCACCAGAGCGGGTCCCTGAGGTCCCCGTCGTAAGTCGAGAGCACCTGCCGCAACTCGAGAAAATCCAGGAGGTTCTCCCCTCCAGGCGAGATGAGGCCCATTTCCGCTGAGGCGTCTCGAGAGCTAATCACACCTAACCTCTGAACTTCCAAAGGGTCCTTCACACCCTTGCTGCAACTCAAGAAGTTCCCCGACATTCCCGTCTCCACTCGAGATGGAAGCACGAGAGTCCCGCCCACATCCAGAGGAGCCCCGTTTCCGCCTCCTAGCTCGAGAGGAGGGATCCTTTCCCTGCGTGGTCGGGAAAGAATTCCCGGCGTTCCCGATCGCATCTCAAGAGGAGGCGCTCTCCTACAGGAAAGGCGAGAGGAACTCCAGGGTCGTGCCACCATTCCCAGAGTCCCCCAGATGTCTCAGTCCATTCCAGGGAAACCTGTTTTTCCTGCACTGCCTCGACTTTCAAGATGAGGATCGACTCACACCACGGTGGCACGTGGGACAGCCCTTTGGAAAGCCTTGTGGGAAAGCCTCGTGGCAAAAGCCTCGAGGGAAAGCCACAAATCCCTTGATCCACGCTGAAGGGAAGCGTGACACTGCTGCTACAGCTCGGGAGGAAAACGCACGTGCATGCCCCCACTCGAGACGAGGACTGACTCCCCTGGGGAGACTCCAGAAGTACCCCAAGATTCATGTAGTCACTGGAGAGGAATCCTCAGGTTCCGGCACCGACTCACACAAGGTCTTAGGCCCTGGCATCGACTGGAGAGGAATCCCGAGAGTCCCCCGAGAAACTCGCATGGGGAGAGGCCTTTCCTGAGGCCACCAGAGGGGTCCCTGAGGTCCCCGTCGTAAGTCGAGAGCACCTGCCGCAACTCGAGAAAATCCAGGATGGTTCTCCCTTCCAGGAGAGATGAGGCCCATTTCCGCTGAGGCGTCTCGAGGCTAATCACACCTAACCTCTGGAACTTCCAAAGGGTCCTTCACACCCTTGCTGCAACTCATGAAGTTCCCCTACATACCCGTCTCCACTCGAGAGGAAGCACGCGAGTCCTGCCCACATCGCGAGGAGCCGCGTTTCCGCCTCCTAGCTCGAGTGGAGGGATCCTTTCCCTGCGTGTTCGGGAAAGAATCCCCGGCGTTCCCGTCGCATCTCAAGAGGAGGCGCTCTCCACAGGAAAGGCGAGAGGAACTCCAGGGTCGTGCCACCATTGCCAGTGTCCCCCAGATGTCTCAGTCCATTCCAGGGAAACCTGTTTTCCCTGCACTGCCTCGACTTTCAAGCCGAGGATAGACTCACACCACGGATGTGGGACAGCCCTGTGTGAAAGCCTCGTGGGAAAGCCTCGTGGGAAAGCCTCGAGGGAAAGCCACAGATCCCTTGATCCACGAGAAGGGAAGCGTGACACTGCAGCTACAGCTCGGGAGGAAAACGCACGTTGCATGCCCCCACTCGAGACGAGGACTGACTCCCCTGGGGAGACCCCAGATGTACCCCAAGATCCATGTCATCCTGGAGAGGAATCCTCAGGTTGCGGCACCGACTCCACACAAGGTCTTAGGCCCTTGGCATCGCCCGGAGGGGAATCTGAGAGGCCCCCGAGCAACTCGCATGGGGACTGGCCTTTCCTGATGGCCACCAGAGCGGGCCCTGAGGTCCCCGTCATAAGTCGAGAGCACCTGCCGCACCTCGAGAAAATCCAGGAGGTTCTCCCCTCCAGGAGAGATGAGGCACATTTCCGCTGAGGCGTTTCGAGGCTAACCACACCTAACCTCTGGAACTTCAATAGGGTCCTTCACAACCCTTGCTGCAACTCAAGAAGTTCCCCGACATTATCCGTCTCCACTCGAGAGGAAGCACGAGAGTCCCGCCCACATCCAGAGGAGCCCCGTTTCCGCCTCCTAGCTCGAGAGGAGGGATCCTTTCCCTGCGTGGTCGGGAAAGAATTCCCGGCGTTCCCGATCGCATCTCAAGCAGGAGGCCTCTCCACAGGAAAGGCGAGAGGAACTCCAGGGTCGTGCCACCATTTCCAGAGTCCCCCAGATGTCTCAGTCCATTCCAGGGAAACCTGTTTTCCCTGCACTGCCTCGACTTTCAAGCCGAGGATCCGACTCACACCACGGAGGCACGTGGGACAGCCCTGTGGGAAAGCCTCGTGGGAAAGCCTCGTGGGAAAGCCTCGAGGGAAAGCCGACAGATCCCGATGATCCACCGATAAGGGAAGCATGACACTGCTGCTACAGCTCGGGAGGAAAGCGCACGTGCATGCCCCCACTAGAGACGAGGACTGACTCCCCTGGGGAGACTCACAGAAGTACCCCAAGATCCATGTCAGCACTGGAGAGGAATCCTCAGGTTCCGGCACCGACTCCACACAAGGTCTTAGGCCCCTGGCATCGACGGGAGAGGAATCCCGAGAGGCCCCCGAGCAACTCGCATGGGGACTGGACCTTTCCTGAGGCCACCTAGAGCGGGTCCCTGAGGTTCCCTGTCGTAAGTCGAGAGCACCTGCCGCAACTCGAGAAAATCCAGGAGGTTCTCCCCTCCAGGCGAGATGAGGCCCATTTCCGCTGAGGCGTCTCGAGGCTAATCACACCTAACCTCTGGAACTTCCAAAGGGTCCTTCACACCCTTGCTGCAACTCAAGAAGTTCCCCGACATACCCGTCTCCACTCGAGAGGAAGCACGAGAGTCCCGCCCACATCCAGAGGAGCCCCGTTTCCGCCTCCTAGCTCGAGAGGAGGGATCCTTTCCCTGCGTGGTCGGGAAAGAATTCCCGGCGTTCCCGTCGCATCTCAAGAGGAGGCACTCTCCACAGGAAAGGCGAGAGGAACTCCAGGGTCCGTGCCACCATTCCCAGAGTCCCCCAGATGATCTCAGTCCATCTCCAGGGAAAACCTGTTTTCCCTGCACTGCCTCGACTTTCAAGCCGAGGATCGACTCACACCACGGTGGCACGTGGGACAGCCCTGTGGGAAAGCCTCGTGGGAAAGCCTCGTGGGAAAGCCTCGAAGGGAAAGCCACAGATCCCTTGATCCACGGCGAAGGGAAGCGTGACACTGCTGCTACAGCTCGGAGGAAAGCACACGTGCATGCCCCCACTCGAGACGAGGACTGACTCCCCTGGGAGACTCCAGAAGTACCCCAAGATCCATGTCAGCACTGGAGAGGAATCCTCAGGTTCCGGCACCGACTCCACACAAGGTCTTAGGCCCGGCATCGACGGGAGAGGAATCCCGAGAGGCCCCCGAGCAACTCGCATGGGGACTGGCTTTCCTGAGGCCACCAGAGCGGGTCCCTGAGGTCCCCGTCGTAAGTCGAGAGCACCTGCCGCAACTCGAGAAAATCCAGGAGGTTCTCCCCTCCAGGCGAGATGAGGCCCATTTCCGCTGAGGCGTCTCGAGGCTAATCACACCTAACCTCTGGAACTTCCAAAGGGTCCTTCACACCCTTGCTGCAACTCAAGAAGTTTCCCGACATACCCGTCTCCACTCGAGAGGAAGCACGAGAGTCCCGCCACATCCAGAGGAGCCCGTTTCTGCCTCCTAGCTCGAGAGGAGGGATCCTTTCCCTGCGTGGTCGGGAAAGAATTCCCGGCGTTCCCGTCGCATCTCAAGAGGAGGCGCTCTCCACAGGAAAGGCGAGAGGAACTCCAGGGTCGTGCCACCATTCCCAGAGTCCCCCAGATGTCTCAGTCCATTCCAGGAAAACCTGTTTTCCCTGCACTGCCTCGACTTTCAAGCCGAGGATCGACTCACACCACGGTGGCACGTGGGACAGCCCTGTGGGAAAGCCTCGTGGAAAGCCTCGTGGGAAAGCCTCGAGGGAAAGCCACAGATCCCTTGATCCACGCGAAGGGAAGCGTGACACTGCTGCTACAGCTCGGGAGGAAAGCGCACGTGCATGCCCCCACTCGAGACGAGGACTGACTCCCTGGGGAGACTCCAGAAGTACCCCAAGATCCATGTCAGCACTGGAGAGGAATCCTCAGGTTCCGGCACCGACTCCACACAAGGTCTTAGGCCCCAGCATCGACGGGAGAGGAATCCCGAGAGCCCCCGAGCAACTCGCATGGGGACTGGCCTTTCCTGAGGCCACCAGAGCGGGTCCCTGAGTCCCCGTCGTAAGTCGAGAGCACCTGCCGCAACTCGAGAAAATCCAGGAGGTTCTCCCCTCCAGGCGAGATGAGGCCCATTTCCGCTGAGGCGTCTCAGGCTAATCACACCTAACACTCTGGAACTTCCAAAGGGTCCTTCACACCCTTGCTGCAACTCAAGAAGTTCCCCGACATACCCGTCTCCACTCGAGAGGAAGCACGAGAGTCCCGCCCACATCCAGAGGAGCCCCGTTTCCGCCTCCTAGCTCGAGAGGAGGGATCCTTTCCCTGCGTGGTCGGGAAAGAATTCCCGGCGTTCCCGTCGCATCTCAAGAGGAGGCGCTCTCCACAGGAAAGGCGAGAGGAACTCCAGGGTCGTGCCACCATTCCCAGAGTCCCCAGATGTCTCAGTCCATTCCAGGGAAACCTGTTTTCCCTGCACTGCCTCGACTTTCAAGCCGAGGATCGACTCACACCACGGTGGCACGTGGGACAGCCCTGTGGAAAGCCTCGTGGGAAAGCCTCGTGGGAAAGCCTCGAGGGAAAGCCACAGATCCCTTGATCCACGCGAAGGGAAGCGTGACACTGCTGCTACAGCTCGGGAGGAAAGCGCACGTGCATGCCCCCACTCGAGACGAGGACTGACTCCCCTGGGAGACTCCAGAAGTACCCCAAGATCCATGTCAGCACTGGAGAGGAATCCTCAGGTTCCGGCACCGACTCCACACAAGGTCTTAGGCCCCGGCATCGACGGGAGAGGAATCCTGAGAGGCCCCGAGCAACTCGCATGGGACTGGCCTTTCCTGAGGCCACCAGAGCGGGTCCCTGAGGTCCCCGTCCTAAGTCGAGAGCACCTGCCGCAACTCGAGAAAATCCAGGAGGTTCTCCCCTCCAGGCGAGATGAGGCCCATTTCCGCTGAGGCGTCTCGAGGCTAATCACACCTAACCTCTGGAACTTCCAAAGGGTCCTTCACACCCTTGCTGCAACTCAAGAAGTTCCCCGACATACCCGTCTCCACTCGAGAGGAAGCACGAGAGTCCCGCCCACATCCAGAGGAGCCCCGTTTCCGCCTCCTAGCTCGAGAGGAGGGATCCTTTCCCTGCGTGGTCGGGAAAGAATTCCCTGGCGTTCCCGTCGCATCTCAAGAGGAGGCGCTCTCCACAGGAAAGGCGAGAGAACTCCAGGGTCGTGCCACCATTCCAGAGTCCCCCAGATGTCTCAGTCCATTCCAGGAAACCTGTTTTCCCTGCACTGCCTCGACTTTCAAGCCGAGGATCGACTCACACCACGGTGGCACGTGGGACAGCCCTGTGGGAAAGCCTCGTGGAAAGCCTCGAGGCGGAAAGCCCGATCCCTTGATCCACGCGAAGGAAGCGTGACACTGCAGCTACAGCTCGGAGGAAACGCACGTGCATGCCCCCAAGAACAGGACTGACTCCCCTGGGAGACTCCCAGAAGTACCCAAGATCCATGTCACCTGGAGAGGAATCAGGTTCACCGACTCCACACAAGGTCTTAGGCCCGGCATCGACGGAGAGGAATCCTTCAAGAGGCCCCCCCGAGAAACTCGCATGTGAGAGGCCTTTCATGAGGACAGCCAGAGGGTCGCCTGAGGTCGGCCCGAACGTAAGTCGAGAGCACCTGCCGCAACTCGAGAAATCCAGGAGGTTCTCCCCTCCAAGCGTGATGAGGCCATTTTCCGCTGAGGCGTCTCGAGAGTAATCACACCTAACTCTTGAAGCATTCCAAAGGGTCCTTCACACCCTTGCTGCAACTCAAGAAGTTCCCCCCGCGACTATTCCGTCTCAACTCGAGATGGAACAACGAGAGTCCGCCACATCCCAGAGGACGCCCGTTTCCGCCTCTAGGCTGCGACAGGAGGGATGCCTTTTCGCCTGCGTGGTCGGCAAAGATTCCGGCGTTCCCATCTCATCTCAAGAGGAGGCGCGCTCCTCAGGAAAGGCGAGACCGAACTCGCAGGGTGCGTGCCACCATTTCCCGAGAGTCCCGCAGGATGTCTCACGTCATTCCAGGGAAACCTGTTTTTTCCTGCACTGCCCTCGACTTTCAAGATGCAGGATAGCGACTCACACCAGCGGTGGCACGTGGGACAGCCGCTTTGAAAGCCTTGTGGGAAAGCCTGCGGTGGCAAAAGCCTTCGAGGGAAAGCCACAAATCCCTTGATCCGCACGTGAAGGGAAGCGGACACTGCTGCTAGCAGCTCGGGAGGAAAAACGCACCGTGCATTGCCCCACTCGAGAGCGAAGGACTGACTCCCGTCTGGGGAGACTCCAGAAAGTACCCCAAGATTTCATGTAGTCACTGGAGCGTAATCCTCAGTTCGGCAAACCGATTCACACAAGGTCTTAGGCCTGGCATCGACTGGAGTAGGAATCGCGAGCAGTCCCCCCGAGAAACTCGCATGGGGGAGAGGCCTTTCCTGAAGGCCACCAGAGGGGTCCCTGAGGTCCCCGTCGTAAGCGAGAGCACCTGCCCGCAACTCGAGAAAATCCAGGATGTTCTCCGCTTCGCAGGAGAGATGAGGCCCATTTCCGCTGAGGCGGTCTGCGAGGCTAATTCAGCACCTCACCGGTCTGGAACTTCCAAAGGGTCCTTCACACCCTTGCTGGGCAACTCAATGAAGTTCCCCCTACAATACGCCGGTCTCCACATCGAGAGGAAGCAGCGCCGAGTCGCTGCCAACCCGTCACATCGCGGGAAGCCCGGCGTTTCGCCTCCATAGTGCGAGTGGAGGGATTCTTTCCTGCGTGTTCGCAGAAAGAATGCCCAGCGTATCCCCTGTCGCATCTGCAAGAGGAGGCGCTCTCGCACAGGAAAGGCGAGATTAACTCGCAGGGTCGTGCCACCATTGCCAGTGTCCGCCCAGCTGTCTGCAGTCCATTTCAGGAACCTGTTTTCCCTGCACTGCCTCGACTTTCCAAGCGAGGAATAGACTCCACAGCCACGGATGTGGGAACAGCCCTGTGGTTGAAGCCTCGTGGGAAAGCCTCGTGGAAAGCCTGCGAGGGAAAGCCACAGATGCCCTCTGATCATCGAGAAGGGAAGCGTGAGCACTGGCAGCTACAGCTCGGGAGGAAAACGCCCCTGCATGCTCTCCACTCGAGACGAGACTGACTCCCCTGGGGAGACCCCAGATGTACCCCAATCGCATGTCATCCTGGAGAGAATCCTCAGGTTGCGGCCCTTGAAACCTCCACACAAGGTCTTAGGCTTGCATCGCCGCGAGGGGGAATCTGAGAGGCCCCCCGAGCAACTCGCAGGGGACTGCCTTTCCTGATGCCACAGAGCGGGCCCCTGAGGTCCCGTCATAAGTTCGAGAGCACCTGCCGCACCTCGAGAAAATCCAGGAGGTTTCTCCCTCCAGGAGAGATGAGGCACATTTCCCGGCTGAGGCGTTTCGAGGCTAACCACACCTAACCTTCTTGGAACTTCAATAGGGTCCTTCAGCAACTTGCTGCAACTCAAGAAGTTCCCCGACATTTCCGTCTCCACTTCGAGAGGAAGCACCGAGAGTCCCGCCCACATCCAGAGGAAAGCCCGCGTTCCGCCTCCTATCTCGAGAGGAGGGGATCCTTTCCTGCGTGGTGGGAAAGAAATTCCCGGCGTTCCATCGGCATCTCAACAGGAGGCCGCTCTCCACAGGAAAGGCGAGAGGATACTCCAGGTCGTGCCACCATTTCCAGCAGTCCCGCCACAGATGTCTCAGTCCATTCCAGGAAACCTGTTTTCCCTGGCACTGCCCTCGACCTTTCAAGCCGAGGATATCCACTCACACCACGGAGGCCACGTTGGACAGCCTGCGTGGGAAAGCCTCAGTGGGAAAGCCGTCGTGGACAAGCCTCGAGGAAAGCCGCCAGATCCGATGATCCACGATAAGGGAAACAGAACAGTGCTGCTAGCAGCTCGGGAGGAAACGCACCGTGCATTGCCCCCACTAGAGACGAGGACTGACCCCCTGGGGAGACTAAAGAAAGTACCGTACCAGAGATCCATGTCAGCATTTGGAGAGGAATCCCAGGTTCCGGCACCGACTCCACAGCAAGGTCTTAGGCCCTGCATCGACGGGAGAGGAATCGAGAGAGGCCCCGCCGAGCAACTCGCATGGGGACTGAACCTTATCCAGAGGCCAACCTGAGGGCGTGTCCCTGAGGTTCCTGTCCGTAGATCGAGAGCACGCCCTGCCGCAACTCGAGAAAATCCGGAGGTTTCTGCCTCCAGGCGAGATGAGGCCCATTTCCGCTGAAGGCGTCTCGAGGCTAATCACACCTTAACGCTCTCTGACTTGCCAAAGGGTCCTTCACACGGCCCTTGCTGAACTCAAGAAGTTCCCCCGACATACCCGTCTCCACTGCGAGACGGAAGCACGAGAGTCCCGCGCCACATCCAGAGGCAGCATGCGTTTCCGCTCCTAGGCTCGAGAGAGGGATCCTTTCCCTGGCGTGGTCGGGCAAGAATTCCCGGCGTTTCGTCGCATCTCAAGCCGGAGGCCTCTCACACCGGAATGCAAGAGGAACTCGCAGTGTCCTGCCACCATTCGCCAGAGTCCCCCGCCGCAGATATCTCCAGTCGCATCCCAGGGAAAACTGTTTTTCCTATACTGCGTCGATTCAAGCCGAGGATTCGACTCAACCGACGGCGTGGCGACGTGGGACTCGCCCTGTGGAAAGCCTCGTGGGAAAGCCTCGTGGGAAAGCCTCGTGGGAATCCTCGAAGAAGGAAAGCCCACAGATGCCCTTGATGCCATGGGAAGGGAAGCGTGACACTGCTGCTAACAGTCTTGGGAGGAAGCAACACGTGGCATGCCCCCAACTCGAGCGGAGGACTGACTCCCCTGGAACTCCAAAATGTATCCAATATCCATTCCATCGGGGAGAGGAATTCCTCAGGTTCGAGCAACCAGACTCCACACAAGGTTTACGGTCCCGGCTCGAACGGTAGAAGAGAAACCCGAGAGGCCCGCCCGGCAATTACGCATGGACTGGCTTTCCTGAGGCACCAGACGGGTCCTGAGCGCCCCGTCGTAAATCAGAGCACCTGCGCAACTCGAGAAATCCAGAGTTCTCCCTCTCAGACGGAATGAGGCCCATTTCCGAAAGGGCCCCTCTCAGGGCTAATGACAGCCTAACTAATCTGAACTTCCAAAGGCTCCTTCAACTCCATTGTTGCAATCTCAAAAATTACCGCAACATCCCCAGTCCACTCGAGAGAGGAGTACGAGAAGTCCCTGCACCACTCCAGGAGGCCCCATTTTCCTCCTGGCAGAGGGCATCTTCCGCGTTTCGGAAAGAATTCCCGCGTTCCCGGCGCTATCTCAAGGAGGCGTACTCTTCAACAGGAAAGAGCGAGAGAACTCCAGGTTTCGTGCCACCATTTCCAGAGTCCTCCCATGATGTTCTCAGTCCCATCCAGGAAACGTTTTTCCCTGCACTGCTCGACTTTCAAGCAGATTCTGACTCACACCACGGTTGCACGTTGGACACGTCCCTGTGGGAAAGTCTCGTGGAAAGCCTCGAGGGAAAGCAGAGAAAGCACCATCTTGACCAACCGAAGAGGAAAAGAAGGCGAGAACACGCTGCTACAGCTCGGAGGATAACGCACGTCAATGCCCACCACTGCAGACGAGGACTGAACTCCTCCTGGGAAGACTCCAGAAGTACCGCCAAGTATCCAATGTCACTGCATGGCGAGAAGAATCTCAGGTTCCGCACCGACTTCCACCAAGAATTTAGGCCCCCGACATATCGGAGAAAGAAACCCGATAGGCCCAACCGAGCAAACTCGCAATGGCCATGGCCTTGTCTATGGCCCACCAGAGAGTCCCGGCCCATCGTGAAGTCGAGACACCTGCCGTCAGACTGCGAGAAATCCAGAGGTTCTTCTACCCTCCCGAGCGAATAGCCCATTTCCGACTAGGATCGTCTTCGAGTCTAGATCACAATGCCTAACCATCCATGGAACTTCCAAGGGTCCTTCTACTACCCTTAGCTGCAACTCAAAGAAGATTTCCCGATACATACCGTCTCCACTCGAAAGGAAACACGAAGTCCCGCCACATTCCAAAGAGACGTTTCCAATCTAGCCCGGAAACCTGTCCCTGCAGGTAATTCGCATTTCGGGAGTGGATCTAAATTGCACTGTCGAATCCAGTGTCCGATCAGAGGAGGCGGCCACAGGAAGACGAAGGAACTCCAGCGTCGTGGTCACCAGTCCCAGAGTCCCCCAGAATTTCCAGTCCATTCCAGGAAACCTGTTTTTCCGCTGCACTAGCCTCGACTAATATCAAGTCGCAGATGGACGTCACACCACGGTGGCACGTGGATAAAAGCCCTGTGAAAACGCCTCGTGGAAAGCCTCGTGGAAAGCCTCGAGGCAAGACACAGATCCCTGAATCCATCAGCGAAGGGAAATGACACTGGCTCTACAGCTTGGAGGAAAGCCACAGTGGCATCCCCACTAGAATAGGTGACTGACTTCCCCTGGGAGATCCAGAAGTAAACCAATCCATGTCAGCACTTGGGAGAGAGCAACTCAGGTTCGGCGCGAGTACTCCACACAGGTCTTAGGCCCCGGAATCGGAAGGAGAGGAAATCTCTGAGAGGGCCCCGGAGCACATCGCATGGGGTTGGCCTTTCCTGAGACACCAGAAGCGGGTCCCTTAGGTCCCTGTCGTAAGTCAAGAGCACTGCCGGCAACTGTCGAGAAAATCCAGGAGGTTCTCTCCTCCAGGCGAGATGAGGCCCCATTTCCCGCTGAGGGGTCCTCGAAGACTACTCACACATAAAACTCTGGAAGCTTCCAAAGGGTCCTTCACGACCCTTGCTGGGGCACTCAAGAAGTTCCCCGACATACCCATCTCCACATCGAAGGCAACACGATCATCCCGCCCACATCTGAAGGACGACCACCAATGCTGCCTCCAATAGCTCGATTGGAGCATCCTTTGGCGCGTGTCGGCAAAGAAAATTCCCTGGCGTCCCGTGCATCTCAAGAGGAGTGCGCTCTCGCACAGGAAAGGTGAGAGGAAAATCCGGGTCCATGCCACCCATTCCCAGAGTCCACCCCAGATGTCTCAGTCATTCCAGTGAAACCTGTGTTTCCCTACACTGCCGTCGCCTTTCAGCGCGAGGATCGACTTCCACAACCACGGTGGCACGTGGGACAGCCGCTGTGGGAAAGCCCTCGTGGGAAAGCCTCGAGGGAAAGTCTTTGTGGGAAAGTCTTGTGGGAACAAGGCTTGAAGCGAAAGCCAACAGTTCCCTTGACCACGCGAAGGAAGGCGTGACACTGCAGCTAAAGCCATCGGAGAAACGCACGTGCTGCCGCCCAACACGAACGAGGAACTGACGTCCCCTGGGAGACTCCGGCAGAAGTACCCAAGAATCCATGTCGGCCTGGAGAAGGGAATCTTTCAGGTTCTCGGCGCATACCGACTCCCCACCAAGGTCTTAGGCCCGGCATCGTCGGAGAGGAATCCAAAGAGGCCCAGAGCAAGTCGCATGGGGAGCTGGCCTTTCATGAGGCCCACCAAGAGCGGGTCCGTTGGTCCCCGTCGTAAGTAGAGAGAGGCATTGGCCTCAACTCGAAGAAATAGAGGAGGTTCTCCCGCTCCAGGCGAGATGAAGTCCATTTCCACTGAGGGTCTCGAGCTAAATACACCTAACGCTCTGGCAATTCCAAAGGTCCTTCAGACCAATTGCGCTAGCAACTGAGAAGTCCCTGGAATCCCGTTGACCACTCGAGGAGAAGCAGAGATTCAG